>NC_066362.1:27870128-27950128 GCF_013377495.2 Cygnus atratus
TTTGACCTGAGTTGCTCATCTTTTGTTTAATGACCAACTTTTTATATGGATATAAAACAGTGTTTAAAATGTAGTTTTGTTCCCTCCTTGTGAATAGACTTCCACTATTACTTTTTACCAACTAGTTTCATTGAAAGGTTTCCAGCATTACAGGTAATGTAAAGTCCATTAGGTCAGGCTCTTCATAGCATGACATGCAGTAAATTACAAGTGCTTCAAGCAGCTCAGTGAATTACAGTTCATCACTTTGAAAGGTTCCCACTACAAGACTACAGATATCAGATCTGGCAGTTAGGATCCAATTAACACTTTGGTCAGAATAATCAGATTGCATGTGTAAGACTTGTATAATTCGTTTATTGCTTCCATGCATCTTCTGTCTGTAGGTAAATTTGTTGCTGTTATTTCAAAGCTTGGAATCAGTATTTCACTTGCCTTTAGGTTATATTTCAAGTTCTTTTGCAGTGCAGTGATGAACTCTCCCTGTTCCAGCAATTTAGATCACTTGTCCTGCAGATATTACTGCTTGAGAAATGGTTTGTTTCTGGTAGTTTTGTTTTGTATTCTTACCATGTCATTATATGTCTAGAAAAAAATTGCTAGCAATTTTTACTAAGCACATTTTACTTAGCGTAACAGAGACAGTTTGCTCCAGTGTGATCATTCTGAATCTCACATAACACCCAGATACACTGTAAATGACATATGCATTGACATTTACATGTGTACTGTCATGCAAAACCATTTCCTGCTACACTGGATGTAATACTATAACCAAATGAAAAAACATTCTGATTTTGTGATATCATTTTTCAAGCCATGGTCAGCGTATATAAAGGTTCTTCAGGATAAACCTCATCAGTGCAGAGTAATGGATTTCAAATTCTGTATTCTTACCCAGTGCTTTACAACAAATTGCACTTTCAAGTCTCACAGGCAGTTAGATTCCTTGGAAAGAGCTTAACTTGCCCAAGGTATCCCACCTTTTCCATGAGAGAGCAGTAATGAACAGATACACAAATGATGCAAGTTTGAAATGCAGAAACCTGTGAACTGGGTAAGCAAAAAGCTCAGAGACTACTACCACCCTGCTGTGTTGCATTTCATAGCTGAAAACATGCCAGTTGTGTTTAAGATACCGTGTCTTTTCCCCTCTGACAACCCCGTCCATACAAAAGTCATATATATAAAAGGTTATGTCTAATTTACTTACTTACACAGCAATGTATGCTCAGGCTCTTCATTGATATATGAATTTCAAATACTCCAGGAACAAGAAATGAAACAGAAATTCATAGTTTCCCATTTTGAAAGTGTTTCAAGAGCAAACATTATCTAAAGCTTTAAAGATTCAAGATGTGAGTAATGGGATATGAAGCTCTAGGTCATTGATACAAATTTGCCCCAGATCAATGACATCCAGGAATTATTGCCAGCTGAAACTATTTGATGGCCAATAATAATTCCTAGTTTCAGTCCAGTTTCTAATGAGCTGTAGTCCTCATAAAAAATTACCACCATAATGAACTCCAAGAGCTACAGAAAGCTCAAGGACTGTGTGGCTTACAGACTAAACTATTTTTCTGAAAGTACTGCACTATTTGCTTAATGGAAACCTGGATCCAGCTGCACTGTTTCCCTGATAAAAGAAGATGCTAGCAAGTATGCTGACTGCCTGCAGCCAGGTACATCGCACCTTGTAACTTTAACAGTTCAAATTAGGAGGAGTATCTATGTACTATTTATGTAGTTAAGAGAGAAGCTACTTTAGATGGCAACTCAGATGGAATAAATTATGCTCTGTTCTGAATTGTGAATTGTTTTGTATGAGACCTGACTCCCCATGACTCATGCAAAGAACTTCTAAATTTAGGCATACAACATTAGTGGATGAGAATATTTAATTTACTTTCTGACACGGAACAAAACATTTGCGTACTGCTGAACCCCACAGAAGTGAAGAAGCAGAGGACTGTACATGCACAGCCATTCAGAACCAGCAAAATTATTATCAAAGTGGAAGTATGAGACACCCTGTAGGCTTTTAAACAAGAGTTGTATTACCTAAGACTATTCTTAGTATATATGTAAATACATACCACAGTTAAAATGTTTTATTTATCTATATGACTGCTTGAGAAAAATCGGTATATTGTGCTAAATTATGGTATTATTTT
Source organism: Cygnus atratus (assembly GCF_013377495.2). Taxonomy (NCBI): domain Eukaryota; kingdom Metazoa; phylum Chordata; class Aves; order Anseriformes; family Anatidae; genus Cygnus; species Cygnus atratus. The sequence goes on from NC_066362.1 coordinate 27,872,306, forward strand.
ACTGTTGCTATCTTTCTATTATCAATGCACACAAGACAGCCTTAGAAAATTTCACATGAACTGCTGACTGAGGTTTCTATTGGCTTAAAAAAATAGTATATTCTATTTTAAAGTGATTTAATTTGATATTCTAAATTTCCAATAAAATTTACCCAAACTGGTTGAAATACTCCTTCTCCCCATGCCCAAATCAAATTTCACCAGCTGCAACAGATTGAAAATAGTGTCCAAGCATATCAGAAACATATCTTATGGATGTTATTAGCATGAAGAGAAAAGAAACATGTTTTGGCCTCAGCCAAAGAAGCCTTTAATAGGAAAGTTCCCTCTTGACCCTGCCAATGCTGACAAATATTCTACAGCATGTAGGGCTTTACGTATCATGAATGCCTGGGTATGAACTTTTGTTACCTGCTCCTAGTTCTGGACAAAATGAATGGATCCCAGTCAAAGGTAAGCAATGAAGACTACCACTTGGTCCATGGAGCAGCTGATGTGTGGATACTTCTCAGGCTTTCAGGGAAACAGGGAGGAGTGTTGTGATTAGTTCAGGATAATCCACCTCTCATCTTATCTGGTGGTTGAAGCTAGTCCCTTACCTATCCACCACTCCATCTTTCAGGCTCTTCTGAACAGTTTGTGATAAAAGCGGGCCATATAACTAAGCAGGAAATACAGATCTGCAGCCAACCATTTGCTTCTTGGTGATCGAAGAGCAGAATGAAACAAGCTGCTCTCTAGTTCTGTTCTTCACTGCTAGAAAATTAATCTTGTGCGAGACTCAGTGTGGGAAAGCTGGCTGTAAAGAGAATAAGGAGATGATGCAGTCATCAGCTAATTTCTGACCCTTAAGCACCCCTGCTCAGCTTTGGCCATGGATTAAAATAAAGCAAGAAAACACCGAACAACATGGTCAAGGGAGGCCAGAACGAGGGCAACAAAGCAGCTGTCTAGCCAGGTAATGTAGGTATGCCTGTTCATGTAAATCTAAAAGTTTCTATACCAATTTCAGAGGACTGCTTAATTACTTAAAATTTGAAAAACAGTCCTATAGAGTTAACAATAATGCACTTTTATTGTTTATGTATCTTTGGCATGTATGATGGAAAGGTGGGGTTTCTTGGATATGAGGAAAATGGATTAATGGATCTCTAGTGAATTAATAAAAGGGCTTCACATTTCACTTGTACAAAAACAACCCAATAAGAAAACATATAGAGGGTTTTTTAAAAGGAAAATAAATGACCCAATGCACAACATTTGGTGTAGGATGTTTGTTTGTTTGTTTTTAAGTTGTGTGGATGCCTTTAACAAAAATGATCTCAAAAGATTTGGAAAAAAGTATGAAACCATAGAAAGCATATTCCCATATGAATATGACCTGCAGTGACCATTGAATAGAGGACTAGGATCATCTTTATTTTTTATTTGCTGAACAGCAGCCACAGAACTGCACTGATTCTGCTAATGATTTTAATAATGTTAAGGCTACAAATTGTTTCCAAAATAAATAAATAAATAAATAAAACAGCCCTCATTAGAAAGAACCCCAAACACAAATGCCAAATGCTAAATAAAATTAGCACCACAGCAGTCATTTTTGATGGTAACACATTGACAAAGGACAGTTGCAAGGCTATTTCTTCTGAGCTAACTTTCTTCTCAAAAACATAACATACTTTTTACTTGACTCCAGTTGAGGAAGGCAGTACCTCACAAGGCTCTTTACAAGGTCTCAAATGGACTACTCTAACCAGGTCCAGGAAGGTATAAAGGCATCCTGAAGCAGCCCTGGTGTTACAACTCTCAAAATCTGCCAGAACCTCACATCTGATGTCTGTACACATATCAAGTATTTGGATGGATACAATCATCTCCTACCCACTTTCACATTCACCTCTTGCAAAAATACCTGTTTTGAATAGGCATTTACAACTGCATGTACACCTAACTTTTCCTTCATTTGAATGCTCTAGCCCACTAGAGCCCACTGCAGTATTTCACCTTCTCATGAAGTGTTGTATAAATGTGTGGAATCCCTGTTCTATATAAAATATAACCAAGCTTGCATACAGAGCAGATATTTTTGCATGCCTAATTTCATTTTGCTATCCGTTGTTCACACAAGTACCTTATCTGTACGACGAATGCAATGTTTGAGAACTATAGACAGACCTGTCCTGGTGTACAGGCTGAATTTTCTGCCTCTGACCTTTTATAGCATCATGTGGCAGTTTGGTAAGAGATGACACAGGTATTAGCTTGAGTACTTTTTCAACCTATTTCTTAAGTAAACAATATAGAATAACAGAACAGTAACTTGATCTTTTGGTTAACTTTAATAAGGAAATGTCATAAGTGTCAGTTAATAGAGAAAACTGCATATGAAGAACAAAAGAAGAACTGAAAAAAGAAAATGATATCCAATAGGCAACATAAACTAGAACATGAGAGTTTGTCACAGCAAAAACTCTCTCTTTGTCCCATACTAACTCCCACCTCCTATGTTTCAGATAAATATACAAAGCATCACATCATGGAGCAATCTATTAGGTATCTGAGCCTCACAAGGACCTCGTTAGAATGTTAATTCTAATAATTTCATAGTATCTTATGAACCAGTGAGTCTTAGGCCAGGTTTGTACCACATAACTTTAAGCATATTAAAGGGAAGTGCCCATGTCTACTTGCCCTGGGCACTTCCTAGGGGAAATAGAAGGCAATATGCAAAGACTGGGACTAATCCAGTCCATGTAAAACCAGAATTGTCCCTGTCTCTCTCTTTTCTACTACGACACAGGTTAGACTCTGCTTCAAACAGGTATATCTAAAGTTGAATGCCTAAGGCTAGGCAGGATGAATCTGGATTGTTTAGCAGTCCATTTGCAAGGCCACAGGGCTCCTGGGTGAGAGTGTCAGAAAAACAGTAAAACTAGCTTTTCCATTCCTTATCCCATGTACCATGTTGCTCTCCAACAATGCAAGTTCCACACCAGCAATTCTATTAACATAGAGACATCCTAAAAGAATAAGGAAATCTTGAAAATAATCTGGAATAAATATAGTTTCACAAAACCTGCCAAGAACAGATAGAAGTCCAAGGCTCCAGCAGCTGGATATTTCCACCAGCCTAGTCATTCACATTAGGCCTGGGACCAGTCCCTGCTCCAACTTGCACACTGCAATGCAAAGAAACTGTTTCTTCTACACACTGCTTCTTTCCCCAAATACACTTCCATGAGCAGTCTTGGGAGACTGCCAGCTCACAGAATATATTAAAACACCTTCCATTTACTGAAATGTCACCTCCTTCATTAGACACAGGTGAATGTCTTTGTCCTTTCACTGTCTTTCTATGTCAACTGCCAATGACTATGGGAATATGTACTCAGTCTTCTCAATCTCCATTTTTAGCTTAAATTAATGCCTAAGGTTAGTATCAAAATAGGAAGTGTTACCTGGAGATGAGACAAATTTGCAGTTTTCTTCAGAAATTATAGAGCGCTCTCTTCAGCCACTGCTTAGACCTGCAGCTAAAATCCTCCCAACTCTTCACTTTGTGAGCATCCTCTCTTACCATCCAGGGTAAGGCAAGAGCTTTTCCAAACTACAAAAATTATAGACAATAAGCCTAAGTCTGTTCATATTGAAAAGTATGGCAGAGCAATCTATCTCCAATGAGAGCCAAATTTAGTACTAGTAGAGCATGTGATATTCACAAATTAACTTATTGGAACACACACCTTGATGCAGATGCATATGATGAAATTACTGAAGCAGTAAAGATGGAAAATCTTTAGTGATACGCTTCTTTAGAAGCAAGTTCCAAGTGCAGATTTTTCTTCACACACACACAATACACACAAACACACACAGAGAAACTGAAAAGACAAAATTTCAGTAAAAGATTTACTAAAGTAGAGATGGGAAACATATATATATATATATATATGTATATATATATGTATATATATATATAAAAAAAAAGAACTTCCAATGCAAAAAGTAATAAAATTACTTTCTTTTATCATTTTAATAACAATGTCTGATTTGTCAAAACAACAGTAAAACCCTATAAATATCTGTTAAGGGATTATTCCAATAGCATGAAAAACTCTAGTGAATAAATGACACAGAATATAGAACTGTCATCATGCATTTGCATATAAAAAGCTGTTTAAAACTGACAGGCACACAAACAGAAAATACATGCTATAAAATTAGTCATTTTAAGCATGGAACTTTAAATAACGCTGGTAGAGCACCTTCATTTTAGCTAACTCATTCTCAAGATGAATCACAAAAATTACGTTGCACCTAGGAACATGTTTTCTTCAGTCTTGTACTATATAACAGTTTGATTATTACGTTTTGTATATTCTTTAACTTAACTTAAAATCTTGTGAATATTACTTCAATAATGCATTGTTCTTAAGGATGTCACGACATTTATAAAATAAAAGTATTATTTTTCTTCTCAAAAGAAGATGAGAACTATGATTTACTATATATTATAGATTATTATTATATATTATAGGCTAATTGTCAGGAAAAAAATATATAGCACTCCCAGGGCTACCAGAAAGTACGCATACTTATAAAGTTATAATGATACAACATCTATATGGAAATGAATAGTTTTAACTGTCCTACCAAGAAACAAAAAATGTTTTGGACCTACAAGTCCTTTCAGTCAGAAATAGAAGCAGCAGAAGTCCCATACAGAACAACACCCTGAGTTTAAAATAGTGTACACAATGAAAAATCTCTATTGCTAACAAAAAAAAAATCCTGACAAGCAGGTAGGAATACATATATATATATATATATATATACATATATATATATATATTAATAGCCTATTTTGGCACTTAAACTGAAAATTTGGACTCCTTCAAATAGACACAAAAATGTTTGTTAATGCCATTCATTTAAAGACTATGATGGCCAGGGTTGGGTACCTTTTTCCCTTCCACTCATAACTGAGGAGAAGAACATGGACAAGGACAATTCAAGTGTCTGTCTGGTCTGAAGGGTTAGTTAATGGGCTACAGAAATTCAGTCTGCTCTCTTAACTCTCTCACTTTGGGTAACTAATGACAATCTACTCACTGGGCTAGCAAGTGCAAAGGGCTGGGCTAGCAAGTGCAAAGGACTACTGATTTTACCAAAGCAGAATGACTGCTGGCTCTTCTCTCTGCTCCAAAGCTGACAAAAGAGGAATGTGACCTCCCTAGTCCCCTACATCTCAGAGCGCAACCAACTCCACAAGAGTAATAACGGGAAGGGATCTACTTACTCCCTGTTAAGTTTTGGAAATAACAGGTTTCTAAATCTTTAATTTTTCCAACTGTTGTTGAAAAGTTCCTAGTCTTAGAAGTGATTAGAATTTAATAAAGCAGTACTTTCAAAAGCTCTCTGCATACTTTTCCACTGAAAATTACAGATTCATAAGAATTTGTTTTTATTTGGCTCTCTAGATGGAAAATCAATTGCGAAGTTTGGGTCTTAATGAAAATTCAGTATTACTACCATAATAGTGAAAGTTTGAAATAAGCCCAGAAACTTTTGGAAGATTTGAGTCAAAGAATACTTCTGAATAAAATTTAGATATTTATTCTAAGAATAATAGATGTAGCTTCTTTGTCATATTGTTTGAATTACTCGTAAAAAACAACAACAAAAAAAGTTCACTATGCATATAGACATAATTACTGTAACCACTGATTAGCCATCTAATTTGAATTTCATTTCATTAAAAGAAATGAGTTAAAGTAATACTTCTTCTTAAAACATTATTACATTAATTGCAAAATAAAAAGACACACAACACCTTGGCAAGTAAGCCAGACCACCCTCTCTTCAAAAGTAGAATAAATTGTTTCATTTATGACTGATGTTTGTCCTTCAACCAAGGGAGATCCCACAACACTCCCAGCAACCTATTCCAACACTTTACTTACATTCCAAAAGTTATTTAACATCTCATTTCCTTTGCTTCAATTAAAGCAAATTATTTAAAGCCAATTATTATTTGTAGACATGTACTTGTATGAAAATCCATATGTATTTTGCAAAGATAGAATTAATGATGACATAAATAGTGCCATTTACTGACAAAATGAATATACAAAATATACAAAATGAATATACAAAATGGAACAGTAAAGACAAACGATTTTCAATACTACTCTGCTATTGAATTCTGGCTACATTAAAGCTTTGTCATCTGTTTTTATGCTTGACTATAACTAACTTACAAACATAATTGTATATATGTATTTTTACTGAAAGATCTGATCCAACTCTGAAACCAGTACTGAGCTGAAATCAGTATCAGCTTTGCTACCAAGTGTGACAGTAACAGCAATTGGTCCTCAAAAAATCAACCCAGCAAAAGAAGGTCTGGAAGAAGAAAGTCTGAAAGTATCAATTCACTCTATGACCTACGTTATTATCTTGTTTATTAAAGACAGTATTACAGTTCACATATATGTAATATACATATATTTGTTGAGTTTACAACATTCATTTGAAGCAGAAAGTCATGTGTCACCATCTAAGTTTTACCAGAGCTTTCATAACTCTTCAAAACTGGGAGAAGACACTGAGATTTTTAAATTGAAATTAATAATTGAAAAATTATTTTCCACCTGGAAGCACAAGCAATTTCTGAACTGCAGTGTTTCATAAAACAAAACAAAAAAATACAGCTAAGGTTTTCAGGTGCTACAGAACTGATTCCTTCTTGCCCAAATATGCAGAAAAATACACTGCAATGGGTAAATGGAATGGAAATGGAAAAATCCACTTATAAACTATAAAAAATGAGCAATAATCAACAGCATGAAAAGGAACTTTGATTCAGCAATCCTGAAGGGTTAAAAATATGGTTTAAATGCAATTCAGATTTTTCTTTCCTTTAAAATCAAATTTTTATAACTCAAATTTATAAAAACATTAGGAAGGAAATTTCAAAATGAAAGTTTTGTTTTGAGGTGAAACTGATATTGATATTATGCACTTTCAACAGACTGATATTAAAAATATTGTTTTGAAAAAACATCTTCCACAAAATCTTTTTTGATACAAAATTCATGGAACAAATTCCAAGGTGTTTTAGTACTGAGAATTAATAATAAAAAAGGCTGTAAATGTAATATTTAATTAAATTCTAGTATTCAATGTCATATCAATTGTATTGATGTTGCTGAAATATTTCAATTTTTTGGCTACATTTTGGAGTCTTTCTGGATGGATAGTTCCGATTCTCAACTGTGGCAAACCCTACAGAGGCCAAAATGTCATTTTACAGAACTGGTAAAGAAAATCAAGCTTATTTCATTTGAAAAGTTTTCTAAATTATGGGCATTCAGTTGCAGTTACAAGTCACAAAGGCTAGGGGAAAAAAATATTTAAAGGGAAGAAAATGAGAGAAATGAATGATCAATTCACTGATTAAACATGGCAGTTGAGGATCATTACCTAACTTGTTGACAAAGGATATCTTTATTTTCTCTATGCACCCTATAAACACAATACATATGTTAAACGATGGTAACAAGCACAAGGAAATTAAAGCAAAATTTATCCAAAGAAGGAGGGGACATTCTGTTGGAATCCTCTTGTTTATAGAGTTGCTGAATAGGTTTAGTTGACAACCTATGTTTTCTTTGGGAAGAAACAAAGATTTGGGAGCTATTTAAAAAGGTGCATATATACATCTACCCATCTGTCTGTTTTTATTCGGCAGCTATGACCCAGTCATCATTGGAGTTTCTGAATGACAGATTCATTAAAGTGTCTAAAGCTGTACTCTTGTTAACATGTCCTTAAGAACTTTCTGAAATGGATCAATTTTGAATGAAATCAAAGGACATCTTCCAACTTAAGATGGGAAGGCACAGCAAAATGAATTATTACAATCTCTTTTTGGAAATGAACTCAGAGGGAGCTCTGGGTGCACAGACAACCCTCATCTTACACCAACCAGCTAGATTTCACTGTATGGAACAATAAAAAGGAGCAGATTTCAGGCTTAACAAAATTTACATTTGCAATAATGTATACTGCAAGGATGGACTTTAGTTCCTTATTAAGTGTCTAACATTTCTCTTCCATTTACACATGGAGGATGCAAAGGCAATTTCAAAGAACCATATATATTTATACCTGCAACACCATCAGTACTTTTGTTACTTCATCATCTCTACAAAATCCTAGTTTATAGTTTTTAATATCAAGCACAAATGCCTCTTTCTTGCCGGACGATTCGAAACATGATCATGTGAAAATTTCTATAAATTTGTATTACGTATAATGTAAGTAATGTTATATCTATTTGACGAAATGGATTAGCAGGATGGATTTCTGAGCATCTGGCTTTTGAACATCTTAAAACATTTTATAGCAAGCTTTTCATATTGTACAACCTGAACATGATCTACCACACTTCCTATGATATATATTTACACATTGCTTTCTGCTGTATTTTGGTCTTTAACACAATGAAATGTCGAATAATGAGATATAAGCCCCAATGTTACACTCAGACACATACATATATTTATATATGCATATTTTTATATTTTTATATAGAGAGAGAGACAAAAATGTTAAATGTGCTACATGATATAGCCAAAAAAACCCCAAAAGTTTTGGACTTTCTGCACAGTTCATAATCAACTGGAAGAGCTACATAAATAATAAAAACAGGAAATAAAACACATTTTAGCTGTCCATTATCAAAGGAATATTGTTTTAACAAGACATATAGAATCACATTATCATTCTATTAATTCAATAATCTGGATGTTGTTACAAGACTGAGACAGTCATCAAAGCAGGGGATTATTCTTGTACAGAAGGATCATATCACTTAATGGGACGGAGATGTCACATAAACTAGAGTGTCAAAAAGATAACAAAATACAGGATTGAGCTTGTAGTGGTAATGCATTTATGCTGGCATACATGGCTCCACCAACATAACTGGTGTTTGATAAGCATATAGGTATAACCATTTTTGAAACTGCTACCATCGTAGTGCTGATTTCATGAAATCTCTCACAAATTGATCTTTTACTATATCCTAACACACATTTAAAATCTGCATTTTTCCTGTTGCCTGTGGTTTCAAAGATCTTTCATTAGCTCAAGCCATGCAATGATGATTGTAAGAAAACCTCTTCTCTTGAAATTAAATGAAGATTTATGGTAATTATTATAATACTATTTTATCATTGAGGACATTGGTCCTCACGGTTTGCATAGGTTTTCAACTGAATCTGTTTCCTCAGAGAAATTTTAGGAATTACTCTTCAGGACTCAGTATATTCTTGCTGTTTCTTAGTAACTGGTAGCCAAGCCTAACATTTCTTACATGTTTTTTTCAGTCATAGATTCATTGTCATATAGTCAGAAATGCAAAAAGAATAGTTTTCCAGCATCCAATTTATTTTACAACCAGATTTCTGTGTGTGGCCCACCCTCCCACCTATGTGACATACTGAAGCTTGAGACATACAGAAATTTGAGATAATCACAAGCTGGTTTCAATACACTGTCTTCTACCTTCAGACCTTCTAGGTCCTGCTGTAGATGATTTGGTGTCACATCCATTATGGGGATAATACAAATGCATAGTTGCAAAAAGACTTGAGTTCTAATGATTTTGAAGCTGACTACAGATCTGCAGGTAAAACACTAAGATGGCACCTTATCAACCTCTGAATGACATATTTGTAAGACGGATGGAGGCAGCTTCCCTTCTAGTTTTAGCTACTGCATATGTGTTGCCTTTCTTTTCTTATCGTTCATTACAGACACATCCTATGAAATCACATGAAGAGAACAGGCTGCATTTGAACAACCATGTATTTAGCCACCTGAGACCATAAAAAGGTACAATTGTAGCTACAGTGCTACCATGCAACCATGGCCTATATATGAAAATAAAAACTTGGACTTTAAAGGATGTCTGCATGTTACATACACAGTTACTGAAGATGAAGGGGTGGTGTGGTGGTTTAACAGATCAGGGATGTCACATTATTCACAAACAGTGAATTCAGTCAAAGGCCAATTCAGGACTGAATGCTGAACAAGACCTACATTCAGGTACCATTTGTAGGTTACCACTAAATACTAGTTTCTTAAGACCATCAGCACACAGGACAGGTTTTTCTAAATAGATAACCATATTTCTGTTTTCTTCTGTTTGGATTAGAATCATAGAGCTGCCAGTACTACAACAACATGACAACTGTTGAATAAACATTGACTTCAACAGCATGTGCTGTATTTGGTATTCCTCAGAAATTCATGCCGGACAGATGTCCATCCTTTTTTAACTCACAGTTTTGGAAGTTGTTACCTAGACAGTATGTATGACATGTATATTTTTCCAGCTCCTACACCAGACTTATATAATAGTTAGTGAATGTGCAGCTAAGTTTAGGAAATGGATTACTACAACTGAACTGAAATGGCAAAGCTGACTGAAGAAGATAAACTTTTTATTGAAAAAAATAAAAAAAATCTGAATTCTCCTATATTTCACCCTTAGTGTTAGCTAAAACAAAATTATATGATCAAAGACTTTTTTGTACTTTCTTTGCAGATTAATCATGTTTGATAATAAAAACTACCATCAAGCTAGCTGCAGCTAAAATAAAGTTTGCATAGCCATCACACTGGCATTTTCAATGCACAAAATTAGTCTGATCCTGTGACATTTAAAAAGCATGAAGTAACCACTTGGTTGTTTCACTGCTACTTTCTGTCAGTCATACTACTTGGCTCAAAATAGAAGTGTTGCCAGGAATGAGGCCTACACCCTGAGTGAAAAACAAAACTCCAAAACTGAATGTGAGGGACAGAAACTGTAGAAATGAGGAAAAAATTCACTTACATTTATCCAAGATGGCTGTCGCTATTACTGTTGAAACTCTGCTATGGGCTGAGGTCACAAGACCCTGTAAGCTAAAATAGAGAAGCTTCAGCTGAGGGTAACTGAAGCTGCAGTACATTAAAACACATTTTATAATTATAGGTATTGATTGGAGTTTTAATTTCTTGATCTATTTTTCCCAAATCATGAAAAGTGACCTCTATTTTTTGGTCATTTTTCAAGCCTGGAGGGAAGAAATTTTCAGTATTATCATCTACCTCATTATAAGTGCGTATGTATGTTATATACAGTACATGATATGATAGTATGATGGTTTCATTGGTACGAGTTTGGAGTTGCCACATTATTCACAGACGGTGAAACCATACGTGACTTATGCAGATTCTCCCAAACAAAACTAGAATAAAACCTTTATACAACATCACATCATCATGTATGTAGAAAATGTATATAATTATATGTAGCATATTATATAAAAGGAAAGCTAGTTTAAAAATCTTTAAAATGTGTTCAAATCCATCACAGAGTTTTTTCCTTCCTATAAGTTACAATTATTTTTAAATTAATATTTAATCTGGGGAGTCTAATAACTTTACGTCTTAGAAATATCAGAATAACTTTAAAATGATTTTTCTGTATGCATCTGAGTACTGTAGAATGAAAATCTATTGCATCTTAACCTCCCAGGGCTTAAATCAAGTGTGTGACCTACTAGGCAGCTGGAATCTTCTCTTAACATATGATATAAAGATCATACTGTTGGCTTCAGTAAGTGAAATGATGTTGAATTTATCACTGATTTTGGATTTAATAATCCCCCTTCCGGTTCACAAGTCATCGTGCTTTTGGGAAAAGAACTGACATGCAAAAGCTAAAAAAAAGTAAGAGAAAACAGCAAGGAATTCCCATGGAAAATAAGTGTTAACAACACAGATGTGGAACAACAGAAAGAAACAGACTAGTAAAGTTCAGTTGAGAAAAGTTTATTACCTGTGCTTGTATTGCATATGGTATCTACTAATGTAAATATACACTTAGAATCACAGAATCATACAACAACCCAGGTTGGAAGGAACCTCAGAAGATCTTCAAGTCCAACCTTTCATGCGAAAAATGAGTCTATATGAGATTATCTAGCACCCTGTTTAATCATATCTTGAAAAACTTCCAGTGATGGGGATTCTACCACACCTCTGGGGAGGTTGTTCACAGGAATGATTGTTCTCATGGTAAAAAATTTCTTTTTCAAATCAAGACAAAATGTCTCCCAGTGCAACTGTATCTGTTGCCCCTTGCCCTCTCTATGTGACTCCTTGTGAAGAGAGAGACTGTATATATGGATGTATAAACAGACGCATGCAACATGCAAACACAGATTTTTTTGACTGTGTCTTGTAGGCATTTCTATATCTGAAACAAAGAAAAGTAATTCCAAGAGTACAAGGAATGCAATGAAATCTGAACTACAAAAATTCTGAAGCAGACAAATAACAGCAAAAGCACATACATCAGGGAGATACAAGTTGCCAAAAGTAGAGTGAAGGGTAGAATCTCTGTGCTTTCTGAGAAAACTTTAAAAAAGGAATTCCCATCACATCATATAGATGTTTACTTAATTTCTTGTGCAACTAGAATGTGATTTATGTTAGATGAGAATATAATAGATTAGAACTAAGAAACTATTAGGATAATGTATCATTTTGTTACATTCAAAGAAACTGTGGAAAATTAAGAAATCCATTGCAACTGTTAAATGCTACAGGCATTTTTATAAAATTAACCTTAGAAGCCATCAGAACCCTACCAAGGATTCTGCCAAACACTGCAGTCAAAAGTATCATCTGAAAGATCAGTAAAGAAGACAACACGATTCTAACAAAAATGGCCACTGTGGGGAAAAAAAAAAAAAGTTAAATTTTCCTACCAAAAGCCCAGACTGCTGCATTTTATTTATTTTTATATAGAAAAAGACAGCAAATGTTCAAATTATGAGGCTATTTTAACAAAATGGGAAAAGTAGTGGCTAAATTCTTTGAAATAGAACACTAAATCATTCACCTTTACCAAACCAATTTCAGTACTTAGATCTGACAGCTAGTCTGAAGTTTCATGAATGCTTGTAAGCTCATGTAGAATGACTGTTTCTTAGTTTTGATGCTACAGGATTGATGCCACATCACTAGAACACTGTAACCCAACTGGAACTAGTTGCTCTCCTTCACCTAATGAGAAACACTAACGAAAAAAATAACAAACTGAAATTGAATTAATTATTCTCTTCATGAATGGTCATACAGAATTTATTCAATCTAAACAGAGTTTGTTTGACTATGTAGAATGTAGTCTAATATGCTTGGTGTGTAAAGAGGTAAAGCTCTATTGACAATGAGCCCAGCTCATTTTGTAAGCAGCAATTTATTTAGAAAGAAAGGGGAAAAAAAGTGAAAATGGAGGGGAATCACTATACCAAATGCAGAAAACCTATGCTATAGGCACCTACATCTGAGTTAGTTATTTGAGGTTACCTGTATAATTAAAGGAGAAAAAATAGGCATTTCTGTGGCACAATTTATTCAATCCTAATTAGATGTCCAACTCAGATGAGATAAACTGTCTCTTAAAAGTGTGTTGACTATTCATTGACAACAATGTGTTGACTAGAAATGTCTTGACTATGAATGGTGACAAGTCTCTCAAGCCTGAACTGTTAAGGTGAATGGCTGAGACAAGGTTTAACCATCTACTGTCTTGTGAAATAAATTCCCCTTCCAACACACCAATTAACTAATTTTGACTTCCCATTAGTATGCACTCCAAGCAGTCATCCGTATCTATGTTAAATAGATGTAAAAACAAAATAATCTATATTGACATTGTAAATTCAGCCTGTATCAGATAGATGCAATGCACAAAAAGTTACTCCAGATGAAAAGGAGAAGTAACAGCATTCACTTTAGTTTTCATTCAGTTATGAATGAAGAACACTGCTGAAAGCCTCAATCATTTCATTGTATCACAGGACATATACACAACCCAGCCAAATACTATATGTCCTACCTGGACAAACCAACCAACCCTCTAACTCCCTTCTTTCCCTTTAGTTTTAAAGAGAAACTCTCCCTGCGGGACAAAATGAATGAAAATGTTACAATCTACAGACATGTGCACACGTACACACACAAATAAACACAGAGGAATCAGCCATGGAATTGTAGGTACTAATATGCATATTAAAAAATATATTGAAAAGATCAACAGGATGCTTCAGGAAGTCACATACTCAATAGACTGACTCTAATGGCCGTAGCTATGTAAGCATATTTTTGTTTTGAATATAGCTCCAAAAGAAAATATATACATATATATATAAGCAGATGTAGCCAAAGCTAAAAATCGTAAATAGTAACTTCATGCTTTTTATTGTGTAGTAGCTCAGAACAAACTTTTCAAATATTATATACCCTCAGATTTACACAGATAATAAGATTAGATGTGACAGTAGCACTGGCATCTTTAGAGATACATATGACGAACTTAGCCAGCCAGCAAGGTAACAATCACCATTTTGATAATCAATTTCAGAATTGAATTGAATTTTCAGAAATGATTTGAATGAAAATTAGCTCACAGCATGATGGGGGTTGGTATGGTGGTTTAAATGAATTACTTGGATAAAAATAAAGTAAGATACAATTTTTAAAAAAGTGTTATTTTGTAAATATTTACAGATTAATTCAAATTTATCAACTATGGAAATTAATCAACAAGCAGATTGAAAGCACATCATGCAACTCAGTGATCACCATAAATCCAGACAATGTATCAGATTTCATCAGAATAGAGGTCATATTTTAAATGAAGGTAGAATTTGCTATGCATTATTCATCCATCTGAAAATATTACAAGGTGGGACAACTTTTTTATAGTTTATTACCATAGCATATTACAAAATGCATTTGCAAAATAAATGTTTAACCGATGATTCTATGACAAGTCGTTTCAAAGCATATTATAAGATGCAAATATTGTTAAAATACGTGTGCATGTTTAATGCATGAATTACAGTCATCAGACTTCGTATAAATTGTCATAAAATTTAACAAATGATAATAAGATATTTATAAATGGCATCTAAACATACAGTGTGCACAGAAAAGTAAATGGTACTAAAATTAATCCTTATATGAAGGCTCTTATTTCCTTGTCTTTTTACTCAAAACAAACCAGGTGATTTCATTGTTTCGATACTTGCAAGCAATGTCCAAGATAAACTCTTCTTACTAAGCTTCCAAGGCAGCCAGAAACTTCAATTTTCAAAAGCTTTCCAGAATAAAATCACAGACAGTTCTATATCAGCTATACAGCACTGATTAGCTTTAACAACTGTTCCTTATCAAGAATTAAAATGCATCAAATAAATCTGAGTTATTACTTTTACAAACAAATTTTCTGAGGAAGCAAACTGTTGAAGTCTGTATGAGAGTTCTTTGCTCATCAGAAAAATCAACTTTGACAAAATAGGGAGAAACAGTCCTACCTTTCAAATATTGCACATTTAATCAGTGACACTCAGTATACAGATACTGATCTATATAAGCCTTATATATCCTATTTTTTTTTTATAATTCACTACCATAAAGCAAAATGTTTATGAAAGAAAAGGTATTTACTTTTTTTCATGTGTATAAAAAACACAGCTGCCATCAGCATACCTCCTAGTCATCTACAGAAACAAATCTGCCTGCTCGAAGGGGAAATTTATATACGTACCATCTGTAAAAGTCAGACTAAGTGGCTGACAAGATCATGAAAATAAAGAACCGTCCTCACTTCCAAAATAATCAGATGACTGACTAGAAAAAAAAAAAAAAAAAAAGGGCAATAGACTGAAGGAGGCGGGGGAGGCACGACTACAGAGAGATACAACAGTCACTTCCTACCAGATGTTGTGCAGAGACTTGCTGGTACGTGAAATCACTCGTAATTACGATATAGAACTTTAATGATTTCACTGTAACTAAATATTGTTATAAATCTATTTTAAATCTGCCAGGTTTCAGTTGCTGAAGAAGTTGATCTCCAGCTTCTGAAGCACAGTCAAAGAGCTGGATCTGAGAAGTCTGATCCTGTGATAGGAATGCTGACATTGTTCTCTCTCTTAGTTTTCTTTGAAGTTTAACAAGATTGAATGCCTGGAAACAAGACCTAAGTACATTCAAGAAAGAAATAAAGTACTAATTTTGACGGAATGGACAAGAAAAATAAATAAACAAAAAACATGGTTTTAAAAGTAAACTAGACAAATTTATGGATGTAAAAATCTATTTCAAGCTTTTGAACACAAAGTGTTCTTGAGCTTCACACTGCTTGGAGAATGTAAAAGGAAAGGATCTCAAGTTTTTGTCCTGCCTTGTCATCTCACCCTACCCACCCTTCATACCATAGTGGGAGGGGGCACTTGCTCAGACAGAGTAGCATGAGCTGGCTCAGTATCACCTGCTCTTGTATTCTTCTGGACTTTACATAGCTTACATGAGATTGCTTTTACAGGGAAGTGCAGCTGAACTCATGTCGATGGAACCTGCCTGAGGAAGACTCTTACCTTCTGGTCTGTGGTGCTACAAAACACTTCCAGCTGCACATGATGTATTTCCATAGGGAAGTAGAAAAAAAGGCACTGGCACTCCAAAAGTAGAAAATTATTTCTTTTCCAAACATTTAATCACAGAGGCCTCCCTTACACATTCCAGCCTCCTTATGGAACCTACGGTAACTGTTTCCAATATTGCACTTTTTATGGCATATTCACTTAAAAAAAAAAATCTTACATTTATACAATCAATATTGCAAAGCCTGGTTCAGAAACACTCCAAAACCACTTTTGTATTTCCCCTACACTAATGTATGGTTGTTTACTGTTTTGTATAATATGCAACTTGATTTTACAAACAGACTAAAAAAAACCCCTAAAAGCTTTGGTGAAAGCACTGAAGTAAGGTCCCTGATGCAGACGCAGTCACTGCAGTCTGTTGAACCAACAGAGAAAACCGTATTCAGCCACATGGGGTTCCTGCTGTCTGCACGTCATAGCTAGAATAAACGACGCATTAAGTGCCTCCAAGCTGCCTGTCCAAGTGCCTGCCCAGCAAATCATCTAGAGAACTTGTGGCTAATCACTTATTTTTCCTTAAAAGCCCTCACATGCAAGGTCCTGCAGAAATCATTTGTTTCTTCAGCTTTTCCAAATATAAAGGAACCTAGCAAATTGGTAAAGTACAAGAGGCTTTAAAGTCAAACTTCATCAATTCTTGTGTGTACGTCTTGTTTCCTAAAGATGTGATCATTCTGGTAAAATGATCAGCTCTTGGATAAGAGTGACTTAGTTAAAGCAAAGGACAAGAGAATTCCTCTCCGAAGTGTGAAAAATGCTGTGCAGGACATTCCTCATCCTTCCAGCAATGGCATCACTCCTTGTTTTACTGACACTGTTGGATACTGTTTAACCCTCTTTGTAAACACAGGTAAGTTTCAACTCAATCCACCAGAAGTTAAAAAAAGAAAAAAGGCAAAAAAACAGAGAGCAAAAGCAGTACACAGGAAGAAAAAGATCAGAATGTCCTATAGTAAAGTGAGGTGGGGAAAAGATGATAAAAAGATGAATATCATAAATAAAATTAACAATAAATAATCTCTCTTTATAATATGTCATTCCCCCTCCCCCCCCAAGGGTTACATGACAAATATTTCAAAAACATATATTGCAGGCATTGCTTAATACAGGAACTGTCAAGTGGCCTTACCAGCACCTATAGCTATTGTACAATTAAAAATTCAGGAAATGATTATTGATAACTTGTAATTTTCTACATACATTTCCGTAGTTGCCAATGAAGCCCTGTTAGTTTATCTGTGTGGTGTGGCAGAATGATTCAACAGAAACAAGCAAGCTACCAATTCATAGAGAAATTGTCAATGAAACACTCTAGACAAGTTGAATATTTTAAATCCTAAAGGGCTATATATATAAACTGAAGCTATTCTTGAATGTATAAATATTCAGCTAAACAGGCTTTAGAAATACCTGAAATCTGCTGAGAGTGTATCTTATTTCAAAAATTAACATCTTGTTTAAATTTTGCTTTCCCACTTTCTCTTAATCTTCTTTGCAATTAATTATGAACTTTTAAAAAAATGTTTTTTGTCTTTTTTTTTTCCTGACGTACTTGGCAGTTTATGCTAGGCACACACATTAAGAAAAGGCCCACTACTCTAAACATGAATCATCCCCTGTCGTTTCATGGTTTCACATTACAGTTTATGAGGTGACAAGAAAGTCCAACTGAAAATGTGCACCACTCACTACAAGTGGAGACACCACGGAGTGCTCAGCTTGTAGTTTGGTGTAGTTCAGGTTCATGGAATGGTACTGGCATTCTTCGCATTCATCCTTAGAAAAGAAACTTCTTTCACTAAGTACAACAGGACTCTTCTTGAACAGTAAGTAATAAGTGGAAAGGAAACAATGAATTCTATTATGCTGGAAATATTCTACATTTTGGATTGAATTTCCAGACATCCTGCCCTTGTGTGTATGCATGTGTTTTCATTTGCATCTTCTGCTAAATTCTTTGTTCTGCTGGTAGTTTGTGAGTTTCTCACCCACAGATTTCATAGCAAGCTCTGTTAAGAAATGTATAACTAGTCACACCTTCTAGAGCATGGGATGTTGAATGGTCCAAAGATCTATAGGACACCTTTAAAGTGTGCTCTCAAGGAAAAGTCAAGTATTTAGCTGACTTAAGAGATTTGTGTAGCTAAATACATTTTCTTTGAAGAAGGAAGTCTTTCAGATTTAAAATGTGTGACATCCTAAAATGAAAGGCAGGCCAAGGAAAGGAGCCAGTTAAATATATCAGTAAGACTTCATGTCAAGGTCTTATGAAAAATGTTATATTGTCATGAAAACAAAAGGTTATTCATGGAAATTGGAAAGCAATGTTGTGCCTTTTTTTAAAAAACAGGACAGCGATGAAGGATTTGGAGACTAGACTTATAATCTTTATACTTAATGTCCCTCTTGATCTGACCATTACAGAGTTGGTGTGGACCGTATCCAACAGATCTTCGCAATCATTTTTCGGGGTCCTGACCTAGCCTATCTGCAATTAGTCTGATGAGATGTACACAGGGGAGGGGAGGGGAGGGGAGGGGAGGGGAGGGGAGGGGAGGGGAGGGGAGGGGAGGGGAGGGGAGGGAAGGGAAGGGAAGGGAAGGGAAGGGAAGGGAAGGGAAGGGAAGGGAAGGGAAGGGAAGGGAAGGGAAGGGAAGGGAAGGGAAGGGAAGGGAAGGGAAGGGAAGGGAAGGGAAGGGAAGGGAAGGGAAGGGAAGGGAAGGGAAGGGAAGGGAAGGGAAGGGAAGGGAAGGGAAGGGAAGGGAAGGGAAGGGAAGGGAAGGGAAGGGAAGGGAAGGGAAGGGAAGGGAAGGGAAGGGAAGGGAAGGGAAGGGAAGGGAAGGGATCATTTGGAGAGTCTGTGATATGATTGCATTGTTAAATAGGATGATCAACAAGTATTATTCGTAGCCATATAGTATGAGCCTAGAAAGACAGAATGGGAAGAAAGTAGTATGACCAGAAGTCTCATGCTTTCCTATGTTTCAGAATTCAGAAGAAGGTGTCCATTTAGGCAGCTTAATCAGGATCACCTTTTTGGCAGGAATTGTGCAGACACCAAAGTACCTGATCCAAGAAGAGACTCAGCTCATAAACTGTAAGAGTCAGCAATACAGAGATGGCAAGTAAGGCAGTGCTCCAGAAATACTGGAATAATTAAGATGCTGTGGTATGTTTTATTCCTAATAAAGGCTAGAATCATAACCCTCATAAAAAGGAAAGGACTGAGAGATCAAGTCTAAAGCAGAACAAAGCACTATGCAAGTAATCAAAACATGAAAAAGTCTCTACAGATACTTCACAAGAATGTCCACATATATATTCATATATTAAAAAGATAACTCATTTATCTCTAGAAAGACAATTTTAGTATAGTTTAGGTAACTGATGTGGGTAAGTAACTTGCTATCATGGTCTGTACAAACCAAAGCTCTATGAGTGCTTCAAATAACAAGCTTATTCTATCTGCTCAAGATTTAGAGAGTAAAGAAATTTCACAGGCATTATTATAAGAAAACTTTTTTTCTCAACTAAGAAATTATTATTAGCAATATTTAGAACTTCAGCGAATATTTATTAGAAACAACTTAAGTAACATTTGTAAATAGAACATACTTTATATAGAAAAACAATTGGACAAAGCAGACTCACGGATATATATATGAATGAGAATGAAACCACATTCTCCTGTGGTTTTCAAAGTACAGCTTTTCTAGGAGTTATACACAGACACAATGACATGGTCTGAAACAGTAAGAGCATATAATGGAAGTATTTGTGGAGAGAGATAAAAAAAAAAAAAAGAAAACCTTCAGGCTGCTGAATGAAAATGAAACATCCCAAATTCAGCATAATTTCATGAGATCATACTTCTTACTAAAAATGGTATTATAATATTTTTGTCACCACACTTCTCAATTTTCATAAATCTAGGATTATGTTTCCTTGTTTCAATTTTACTGTAGAGTGAGGAAGGATTTTAGTGTCTGTTCATAAGAATATACAACATTTCCTCTCACAACCTGTGACTGTACTTAATTTTTAACAATCAGTGCAAACTGTTAAATGATCAACGTAAGCAGTTAAATTACTTTTTCGATATGTATCATATTAATCAATACTGGCTTTCTTGTACCACCATGGCATTCACTACTGATCATTCTACTTTCCTCTGGGGGCCACAAAGTCACCTCAAATCTTGATAAGGCTAAATAATTTTTCAGGTCAACTTCAAATTCTGACATATACCATACACTTCAGCCGTTTTTCCAGATCATTAATAAATATATTAAACAATGCTATTTAATGTACAGGTCAGCGGTAGACAGAAATGTTAACCTTTTGCCATTCTGAAAATTGACAATTTATTCCTACTCTATCTTCTGTCTCTTAGCGCATTTCCAACTTGTGATGGAACTTTAACTTTCACCCAGAACTATTCAGTTTTCTTAATATCTTGTAAGGGACTGTGTCAAAGGCTTTTTGAATGTCCTTGTGAATCATATCCCTTGGTATTACTTTAAAAGTAAATTTATTTTGGAAACACGAATATTTCTTGTAGATTGAAAATACTGGAATTCTCTTAATAGATGCAGTGATAGAGATGTGCGTGTTCTGAAAATTCAGTAAAATTTGAGGCCAGAGAAGGTGACCACAATTTGTCTCACAGAAAGGTCAGAGCACCAAAAACTTCCAGCTGAGTCACTAATGCAGAAAAAAATAATTATAAGGCCTTATTTTATCCTGTTAGAATGCAGCATTTGAATGCACATGGTAAGTCACACAGGCTGATGAAAGATTCTGAAGCAGTATCAGCGGTAGCAGCATAGGCAGTAGTACAGCTGTGCAAAGGCTCCCATGTAGCTGACCAGGAACAAACTGTAGGCACTACATAAACACAGAGTAAAATGATTGTCCTGTGTAAGATAAGTGATGACAGTGACAGACTGATAGGAAATACCTGTCATGATAGCAGGCAATATATGTGGCTAAGCTTTCTGTACATAAACTGGAAAAGTCTGAATGACTGACTTGGAAGAGGATAATGAGGTACCTTGCAATCATTACAGATAGCACAGGAGAAAGTACAATAGGGCTTATCTGAAAATCTAAAAGTAGGAAATTAATGGTTTTTTTTTTTTTTTCCTACTGTATGAGGAATAATAGGTATCATGAAGTCAGTCTGTGAAGGATTATAAAACTGAAAACAAACTGCCTGTATTGGATGCTTTGAAGAGGAACTGGGGAAAGGCACAGAGAGAGATGTTAGGGAATATAATCTGTGCAGAACAGTGGCAGCAATGAGACAGGATGACATTTGTCATGTGCAGAAAAGAGGCCAGCTGTAGTAACTGAAATGTGGAGAACTTGCACGAGAGTTTCAGTTCTGCACACAGCTCAAAAAGCTGTACCTTAGTATGGATGTGATGACTAAGAATGATACCCAGATTCAACATTCAGGGTGTTTATGCTCCAAGCTTAAGAGATGACCGACACAGTGATTATAGTGATTTTGCCCTGCTGGGCAGCTAAACTCCACCACAACTGCTCTTTCACTCCCCCTCAGAAGAAGAAGAGGGTGAGAAAAAAGTATGCTGCAAAGGAAAGAGATAACAGGTTGAGATAAGGATAATTGAATTAAAAGGAAAAGGAAGAGAGGGGAAAAACAAGCAAAGGCCACATGGAAGCAAAGAGGAAAACAAAACAAAACAAAGCAAAACAATTATTCTCTAATTCCCATTCAGCCACATCCTGAGAAGCAGGGCCTCCATACATGGAGAGGTTGTTTGGGAGGACAGACATAATGAAAGCCCCCCCTGTCCTTCCCCTTTCCCACCTTTTATTGCTGAGTGTGACACCATGTGGCATGGAATATTCCTTTGGTTGGTTTAGGTCAGCAGCCCTGGTGATGTCCCCTTCCCAACTCTTGCCCACCTCAAGCCTACTGGCTCTGGGGGGTTTGGAGGGAGACTGGATGCTGTGCCAACACTGGTCAGCAATAGCCAAAACATTGGTATGATACCAATACTGTTCTAGCTACAGATGCAGAGCACAGCACTGTATGGGCTGCTGCAGGGAAAGTTAACTCTATCCCAGCCAGACCCAGCAGAGTGATACAGGTGACAGTGATGAAGAAAGGACATCAGGGAGGAAAAATTATTCCTATTGGATGTCTAAGCATTCAAAGGAAAAAATAATAATCTGTAAAATTTCAGATCATATATCTGAAAAAAATATAATGAGTTTTGTTCTTGCAGATTGTTCAGTATGAAGTGTTAGTTTCTCAGCAGACAACAGAAGTAGCCAGTGATCCTTGAAGCTAAAGTTCTGTTCTGCAATTACAGAAGAACCAATACTTTCTGCAAAAAAATGACATTTGAATATCCCCAGAACAGACACTGATGTATGGCATATAAACTGGTGTGATTATGGAAGTGGCAAGTTGTTTGATGCAAGCTAACAATGCACACTTTTGTGTAAACAGATGCTTAAATACCTATCAAACAGATTATTAGCATCCTGTTTAGTGGTCAAGAAATACAGAAACTGTCAAGATTGGGAAATGAATTACACTTTTTGGGGAGATTCTAGAGCAGTGCGTATCTATTTTTTTCCAGTGACATCTGATGATATATGCAACTGCTCTAGAAATCACCCACTTTGCTTGTTTGATATTTACTAACACTACACCAAAGCAATGCTAATGCAGCTAAAATAAAATGTGGGAGCATGGTATGCAGTAAGTCTCTTGTATGTTGTTAGATTTTTGTCATTGTATTTTTTGTTTGTGACTGTCATATTGTACTCAGACAATTAAGAATCAGATAGTTATTGTAGAAATGTGTCTCAAATTCCACTAAAAAGACAACCAAATAATAAGTCAAGACTTAATTAAGCACATGGTAAAGTTAATGAAGAGTGTTAAGCATAAATCAAAGAGTTAATGTAAGACATCTGTATGGAAAAGCAGAGCTAATTTTAGAGTAAACTGTAAATAAAAACTCAAATGTCTCTAAAGCTTTCCAAGAATGAGCAAAAGCCCAGTGACAGAAAAAGAGGATCAATGCTAAAACCTTACTTCTTTGCATTCTGCCTGAACATAAAAGACAATACGTTTTTCTGCAATTAAAATAGGTGCAGACAATGTTAAAGAATATATCATTTGTATAATAACTAGGTAAAATAATGAATTATTATTTTTTGTTTGTTTGTTTGAAATTTTGATTCTTTAGATACTGATAGTTTACAACAAAGCCATGATGTCCAAAACCTATTAGAAAAGAATTGCATTACAAGAAAACATTAGGGAAATGTAACATCCTCTCTCTCCTTTCAGCAGAGGTACAAGTTAAAAGGATATCTCTGCTGAGATACAAAAGTTTGGTGGCATAGAGATAAAACAAGATCAGTCAAAATTGCGATAAACTTTTCTCCAGTTATTACTGGTTTTATTTAATTTTACAAATTTAGCATTATGTTTTGAAATTAAAAAATAAGATCTGTGGTTGGTGCAACTGAGCATAATTCATCAAAAAGGAGTTACAGATTTAGGTCATCTGAGGATGTTAATGGATATTTTATTATAATAATCACATTTTATTTTGTATTTAAAACATACCCCATTTTAAACCAGATGTTAGAAAATAACTTACATTTACAGTCTAACATCACCTAAATAACTTAGAGGTTTTCTTAACTCTATGAGGAACACTGTCAAAGTACTAAATGGAGATACACTGATAACATGCCCGTTAAACCCCACACAAGGCATGTGACTTTACACATTCTCCTTTGTGTATCGTATTAGCTATCACCCTGTTCAACTTTATGCTTTTAAATAACCACAAAACTGAACATTAACTAAGCAAAGGGTATAAATTATTATGTTTTATTGGTTTAAACTACAAATAAGCAACCAATTTGTCTTAAACAAACAAAGCAAAACAAATTGTTGAATTTCATCCAGAAAAGCTATAAAAAAAGTAGACTTTTCTGCTTCTGTTCATGACTGTTCAGACATCTGTTCATGAAAATCTGCATTATATTACAAATTACTTTTTTTTTTTAGGAAGGCTAGACTTATGACTATCTTAAAACAACCACCTTCCATGTGCTGTTTTCACTTTATGTTGGACATGATGTTCTGAGACTGGTAACATGAAGGTGTGGAGCTCACTTGCTAAGTTTGTACCTAGTCCAGCATGACAGCAAGAGCTCAAACCCCTGACGGACAGCAGAAGCCAGCCAAGGGTAAGCAGCCACCACAGCTCTGCCCCCCTGCTCACACCAGGGGTGGCCTGCCTGCTTCCAAGGAGGTTGCTGCTGGGGAAAACCTAATGCTGCCATGGTGTAAGCAAAACCTTAGGGAACTGCCAAAGTACTGCTAAAGCTGCAGTTTTAGCTGCATAGATAAAACTTATGTTATGGTTTTAGTTTAAAATGTAAGTGCCTTATTATATCCTGCAAAATCACAGACTATTTCTTAAATGCTTATGAAAATACCTACAGATTCCTCTTTATAGTTGATAATGTCAGGCAAAGGAAGAAGGTTAATTTATATGAGAATAGGCAGCACGTAGTCTACAGATATTTCCTGTATCAATAATGTATCAAATGCTCATCCTTAATCACATTCTATTCATTCATTAGCTTCCCAAGACAGTAACGAGAAAAAGGACTCATGGACCAGATATGCAGCCATATATCACAATTTGGAAGAAGGAAATAACTAGAAAGAAAGAAAGAAAGAAAGGAAAAGGACTAACTGTGATTTAGTGAAAGATATTTTTAGCTAAGATTCTAATAATTAGCTTGACATAGCTGTATACATGACAGACCAAAACTATTTTTTTCTATCAGATAAAGACATTATCATCAGATGTTATAAACTATGAAACTCACTGCTTGCTTGGTATAAGTTATGTTGCTGACAATAAAGTGCATTTTGAAAGAAAAGAAATTACTTTGCTATCAAGTGACAATTTAGTTTATTTTCAGTGGGAAGGAGAAAGCCCCTGGAAAAGCACTACTTTGAATCTGTCACTACTGCAGTCTGTGCTGTGCTGGAGCTGGCCGTTCAGGGCAACTATTTTCAAATAATGTACTGTACAAAATAAAATACTAAAAAATATTGTGCACAAAGTGTGATATTCTATATTCACTTTCATAACAGAGCTAACAGAGAGGCAACATTTGAAATATTGAACCAGGTCTTCCCTGTGTTTAAAATGGCAGAAATTATAGAAAATCTGTGCTGATTTTATTTGGTAAAAGGTTTGCTTGAGGGTCTTCTGCAAAAGTATTACCTAAATTTACAAGACAAGAACACCCACACTGCATGTTGTTGAAAGGTGTCTCTCTTCATGTTATATTGCAACTTTTAGATGTAGACTTCAAAGAAGTCACTTTCTTCTCTACAATTCTTAAACAGCAGTGCTATTCTAAAGGGAAGAAATGGCACAAGAGATTGTGTATGAAGAATGTATTTTAGAACTTCAGAAAACTCAACTACTTCATTATTTTTAAAGCTTTACCTTTACACATATGAAATGGCATTTTATGAATTACAGCTTATTTATGATTTGTACACATTGAAGGAAGCTAGTATACATTTCCAAAATATTTTCTGCAATGCACAACTAGAATTTCTCTTTTATAATAGAAGACCCCTTTCAAACAAAATTAACAAAAACAAACAAGCAAAACCAAAAATCTTGTACCAAATAGTAAGAAAAAAAAATCTTAAATGCTATCTTTAACCTTGGAGACATTCTTCATATGAACATCCATATTTTCTATTAAATTGCTACTTCTAGACAGTACTCCATGTGGTGTGATCCTCTTAATCCACAATTCAGGAGTGATAATCATTCTTTCCTTTATACATTTCTAGGAATCTGCTGAAATGCTTGGCTGCCTACACTACTGTAATTTCCTTTATGCAATTGTAAATTAAATTTTGTAGAAGTGGAGAGTGATTTAAAATATATGTACATATTTCCTTTTAAGAAACTTAATACAGCAAAGAAAATTCAAGAGGAAGAGGCATCTACAGATCTGTAGGTAGAACAAAATACACCAAAGAAATGATTTTTATGGTTACATCATATGTACGTCATACAAGTTGACAGAGTATATTATATTTTATACATACATAAAGCTTGTGTTATTTTTATCTTGTAATGCCACTTTCACATCACTCAATACACCAATGGAGAATATTGAGTGAATTATAAATAAATATTTTTCCTCAGAATTATTGGTTATTTTTCCTGGAAAAAAATAGTAATAAAAAAAGCATGCTGTTTACTATGTATTCTGTCAATTACAACTATGTCAAAATGACTAGGTCTAGTACAACGAATAAAATACTTAATACTTTACTTGGAATACCACATGCCTAAAAAATGAATTTGAATAATGAGAGTAATAAGAATCAAAATTAAAAATAAAAAAAAAAAGTGTGGTCTTACTACTCTGTTCATAAGGGAGCACTGAAAAGATAAAAAGGATTGCAAGGATAGGTAATACTTTAAAAATATAGCAACTAATTGTAATTAACATGAAATTGTGTTACATACAGAAAATTTGCTTGAAGTAGTGTCTTTTTCACTTATTAACGATGATAAACCCATAAAAAATCTACTAAGTCTCAAAAGTCTAAAAAGTCTCTACTAAGGGAACTAAGTCAGGGAACTAAGTCAGTCTACACAGACAGGGAACACCAAACAGCAGTAACAGTCTGTCAAAGATGCTACAATAAATGATCTGGATTCTTTGAAAAGCTATCCATCTGAAATTTCTGATTAAGATTTTTCTTTTATGCAGACCCAGGCTTTGGAAATGTGTATAAAATGATATATTCGTTAGTTTGATTTGTGGTCTACATATTTGTGTGCATGTTTACCAGCCACTAGACTTGCTGAGATTGAAAGTACTAAAACCAAACCCAAACCAAATCATTGCCTCTTCACCGTGTGCCTTTATTACCTGGTTGTTCTTGATAGAGCTGGGTGAGATCTTTCAGAGATAATGATGATACCACAGAGGGCAGTAATCTGAGCTGCAGTTTTCTCTGCAGCACAAACAAAACCAGTGCCTCTGTTCCTTTACATAAAGAAAGAGACTCAAGTCAGGCCACAGGCTTGCAGAGACTGCATGTTTTCACATAGTTTACTTCAAGCAAATGTAGAGGACCAAAAAGCTCATTCTTCTTTTATTTTTACAATTATTTTTGTAATCTGAAGTCTCTCTTACAGTTGCTAACTTAGAAAACAATGAAAGTTGCCTAATTTCTTTTCAAACACACCTTTATAGTTAAAGAGGCTATCATTATAACAACATTTCTACTTAAACAAACAAAAAAAACCACCACCAACAACAACAAAAAAGGGGTAAGTGGTTCTATTTATAATTCCACATTTTAATAGCAGCTATATACAAAACACATGTAATAGTTTAGTGAATACTGAGGTCAGTTATTTTCACAGGGAAATTTTATCCTACTGTTAAATCGACTGACACCAGACTTCCACCCCACCATTCCATCCAACTGATTCCTTTAAATTTACAATAGATCCTGAAGCATCAGCAGTTTGGAAAGCTAATATGGGAAAAGCACAGTGTTTGAAGAGCCTCTTTTCCACTTCAGTGTAAAACAAAACGAAAAAAAAATTAAAAAGGTCAGCCATTATTTTCATTTGAACAGCAGTGCTAAATGTCAAAGTGGTTGGTTATAAGTAAGCTTGTAAAGTGGCTATTTAAAGCACCCATGTGCCAATGTAAACACGAGTGAAGTAATCTAAAAGAATAGACAAGAAAGTGTTTGATTTAGTATGAGGATTACTGTAAACAAATTTAAAACAAACAAACAACAACAACAAAATACTTCAGCAGGCAGTATCATAGAATCACAGAACGACTTGGGTTGGAAAGGACCTTAAAGATCACTTAGCTCCAAACCCCCTTCCATGGGCAGGGATGCCACCCACTAGATCAGGTTGTCCGGGGCTTCGTAACCTCCAGAGATGGGGCATCCACAGCTTCTCTAGGCAACCTGTTCCAGTGCCTCACCACCCTCTGAGAGAAGAATTTCCTCCTAACCTATAATCTAAGTCTCCCCTCTTTTAGTTTGAAACCATTCCCCATTGTTCTATCACTACCTGCCCATGTAAAAAGTTGCTCTTCTTTTTTATAAGCCCCCTTTAAGTACTGAAAGGCTGCAATGGGTTCACGCTGGAGCCTTCTCTTCTGCAGTCTGAACAACTCCAACTCCCTCAGCCTGTCTTCGTAGGAGAAGTGCTCTAGCCCTCTGACCATCCTCATGGCCCTCCGCTGGACCCACTCTAACAGATCCACATCCTTCTTGTGCTGGGGGCCCCAGACCTGGACTCAGCACTCCAGGTGGGGCCTCACAAGGGCAGAGTAGAGGGGACCAATCATATCCCTCACCCTGCTGGTCACGCCTCTGTTGATGCAGCCCAGGCTGCAGTTGGCCTTCTGGGCTGCAAGCACACGCTGCTAGCTCATGTCGAGCTTTTTGTCCACCAGAACCCCCAAGTGCAGGGCTGCTCTCAGTGAGTTCTTCTCCCAGTATGCACTTATGTCTGGGATTAATGCTATCATCATACCTTAAATCTAATCAATATACTTCATACAAATGCGATTTGGCACTAATACATTTTAGTACAAAGCAGTATTGTACTACTGAAGTACTCAAGTATTGTGCAAAAAGAAATTCATTTGTACTCGGATCACCCTTGCCTATGAAAGATAGGCATTTCCACTTTACGGACAGGAAAACCAAGTCACAGATCTTATAGATGGCTTGATCAAATTTATTTTTCATATTAGCAGCTCTGGACATCAACATTCAGAAGATAAATCCCCTTAGAAAGTATCCGACTTTGAGCCCTTCAGCTCCAGGCAAGCTAAGTGAAAAATAAGATGATCTTTATCACACAAAACATTCCAGGATATATTTAAATCCCCATCACGTCAGTAATGGGAACATTCCTATGTTTAAAATTAAGTGTATCTTAAAGAGCCTGTTAAACTAATGCTACATGGATGCTGTGAGAGAATTCAGTTCTGGGCATCCAGAACACCATGCTGCCATTCTAACATGAAATGAAGCACAAAATTCATATACAGGGATTTAACTTGTATTATTACAGACTGGAAAAGGCATGCTCAACCACCAATATCACAGATTAATGACAAAAAGTATTGTTCCATTTTGTTTTGCTTTCAAAAACATTGCATGTTTTACATCCCAAGAATACCGTTCTACCTGGAAATAGACACAAAGTACACTGCCTGAATTGGAGCTGATAACTTCCCATTAGATCAAGCCCTCTAGAAGTTTTCCAAGTAGCATTCTACATTATTCTCTGCTTTCTACACTCATGGTGGAAAAGAAAACTCTACTGCCGAGTGAGACATAAGAAAATCCGAGCACATTTACCAAGGGAAGAAATCTGTACTCTAGTTCTATTGGTTTGTAATTCTTTCAACTGGTACAATATAACTACTGGTTTCTGCAATACTGGTAGCAAAACTAAAATGGTTATGATCAGATTGCCATGATTCCTGCAGTGATGAAGACCACAGATTGCTTGTCTGAGATTAAGTACCTCATGAGTCCTTCTCCTTTCATAGGTTTGGTGTGAACATAAAAGAGTGGGGGGGAACTATCTTGTGACCCCAATGTAGAGAAATAAAAATAACTGGTACTTCATCTCAGAAACCAGAAAACGGATTTCCATCAAAATTATTTTGTCAACAGCATGGCGGTATTCATGCTAACCTTATTTGGCACCAGTGAATAATTAGATACACAGGGGTGTGACTCCAATTGAAGGTGTTGGCATTGTAGCACTCTGTGAAAATATTAACTATGAGGTTAACTCCAATTTTCTCTTCTTTAATTAAATGCACATGGTACTAATGAGGTAACCTACTGTTCCTTGATAGCACTAATTAGCTAAGAGGAGAGTACACTCTCACACTGCAATTTAAACCTAAAAATAAGGTTGAAATATGCTAATTGCAGGCAATTTAAAACAGTACAAGTTGTAGAACTAGTCATAATAAGGGAAACTGACTGCTTTACAGCTCTGCAGCTGTAACTTTGGTTAAAATCAAAACACGCCACACAATTTTAGAATGATTTGGCAAAATATCCAGCAGTCTTCAAAAATTGTTAATTCACAGTATACAACATAAATGAAAAAAAGAAAAAAAAATCTTAGCTGCTCATCTAGGAAAAGACAAATTATGCCTGGTAAGTCAGAATAAAACTGATGAAGTCTATGTATAAAAATGCCTTTTGTTTAGACTAGTTTGCAGATCTGAATTTTCCCAAACACTTAAGAGTCTCATTTGTAGAGGTGCAAAGCAGCTGCAGCTTACACTGACGTCAGTGGAGTCCTGGCTGCTCAACTCTTCTGGAAATCTGGCCCTAAAATTAGACTTTTGAATGGGAAAAGAAGGAACAACAGCAACAACAAATGCTTTCTACAGAGAAGGCACATTTTAAAGAACAAATCTGTGATTCTACGTAGAACTCTGAAGTTCCTAAAATTGCAACATTTTGTACTGTAACCAAGCATATTCTTTACAAGGTAACGCAAAACAGAGTTCAGTTTAGACAGCGAATTGCAGACAAAGTTGCATAGTGCATTGATTTCTAATAATAATTTCAAATTTCTTGATTTAGAGCTCCTACTATTGAGCAGGGAAGAGAAGATGTATGACTGCTTTACTATCTGAGCCATTTTGCTGACTAATGCCTGGGGTGACAGTGGCCTCAGCTTTAGCTGAGCTTTTGGCTTTTCCCCCCCCCCCCTTTCTGTTTTACTGAAAAAGAATAGCAATGCAAATACCGCTATCCCAAGAAGATAAAAGGATGACACTATATTGATCCTTTAATAAGACACAGAGAGGAGATCTTGATAGGCACAGGAAAAGACTTGAATTGAATGAAAATAGCATGGCCTGCATAACCAAAATCGTCAATCTTATTCTCTGATCTACTAAAGAAAAATAGCACTAAGGGAAATGATACCACCTAAGTTGTCATTCCAGAAAGAAATAAAATCTGTTCATATGTATCTATGGATATGAATGAATGCTGTTCATCTTATAATCAGCAGACTTCCATGAAGAATAATGAATGATTAATAAAAAGTATATAACAAGTTGCCTGACTTTGCACTACATCTTTTGTTTTAATTTTAATCTATTATAGGTCCCTACCATTCATTTTTAAGGCATTGAAAATTTATTTTCCAGATAGTTAATACTTTAGGAATACACAGCTATAGGTTGTTAGATTAATGCTATGTTGTGGGGCCTAGTTCCATAATTAAAGGCAATACAACTACACTATAGATACATCGATATGTCTCTTTCACATTTCGTAAGACTATTACAATCTGTAGACTTTCTTCAGGACCACAGCTATGATATACTACAAAAAGAGTGCAAGAGTCATCAAAGCAGTTATATCTTTTTTTGGTAGGGTATTTTCAGCAATGTCAAAGAATCTATTTATTAGTTTTGGACTATGTGAGTGATTTTCTACTGCAGAGAAAAGCACGAGACTCCTAAGGGTCCTTACCAGGCCAAGCTGTGCATCAGATTCTTCCTGGCTCCAACTTGGTGACCGATTTAATTTTGTGTGAGTGAGCAAGACAGATCAACTAGTAACAGCAAAATTGATGCACCTACCAGTATCTGTGCAAGTCAGCTGATGTCCTGTTTTGAGCTAATGCCAACCTCTAACGGTGTAATAAAAGGGAAACCCTCCTCCACTCCCCAAATCAAAGTTTATATCAAAGAGAAACCATACAACATGGCCTGTGCATGTAAATAACAACTGTCCAGATTTAGGGGGCTACTATGGTAAAGATGAGATGCAAGCATACTCAGACCCAGTTTTATTTACTATAGGATTTGCTGCATGGCTCAGGAAATTGATGGTACTCCACAAATTGCTGCCTTCAATGTGTGTATATTAAAGACAATAAACACTACTAAGGTAGTTCTCTTTGAATATATATATTTTTAAAGTAAAACAAAGTGATCTTTTTATTTGAAATCAGTATGTTTAATATCAAATTCACAGCTGCTGTTACAGAGAGGAACAGGGACATAAAAATGGAAGAAGTGTGCCCGTCCTCCTTAAATAACTTAACGAACTCCTCCAATAATAGCAGAAGTGAGGCAGGTTCCTCACACTGGCTCCCTGCAGGGAGGGCAACAAAACTAATGTGTAAAGGCATGCTTACAGCTCTAATACATACACTTCTGGAACAGCCTGTGGAAGAAGACTAAAGCAATGGAGGAAAAATATTCTTTTATTCTAGGCATCAAAAGTCTTATTAAAAACTCATCTGTTCAAATTCCTTAATCATTTTCCAAAGCTTGTGGTCAGAAAATCCATATACTTAAAAAATAATAGAGAAGTCGTTACCTAGCCTAAAATAATTACAAAAAAAAAAAAAAAAAAAAGAACCGCAAATAAGCATCAATTGCACAGTACAAAAAGTGTTAAAAAGGAGTAAGTCATAAGTATGACCAGAGGGCTTTTTTTTTTTTTTTTGTCTTTTCATTTGTTCTTTGCGCAGTTTCCTGTCTTTCTTTTTTTAACCTCAAAAGACTTCCCATTGAGGTCTGTGAGAAATTTAATAAAGACAAGATAGCCTGGGCCAGATTCCTAGCTGTTTTAAAGCAGTGGTAAAAGTGATGGAATCATTCAGTTCTCCAGTAACTGAGAGTGCACTTTCTTTGTGCAACCACCTCCATCTTGTGTCTTAGATTATTTCTGACCTAGAAAGTGTAACAACAATGATATTACATGATACTGGAAAATACCTACATTGTATAGCTTTGACTGACATTTCTGCATGCAAACATCTTCAATGACGAGTAATCAAGTGGAAGTAAAAGATTTTCTAAATGCAAAGATAATTAATGCCACAATAACTTCCTACTGAAATGATGCATATGATTCAAACTGATTAGAAAAAGAGATTGCAATTTCATCTGGTTGATGGTTGTACTGTAAAATGATATAGTCGTGCTACCCCTAAAGAAAAGATTTATCATCTTCAGCTTACATCGTAAAGTTTCTGCCAGATTCTTCTTTCTTAAATAGACAGTTTTCATTGCATTAAGACTGTGTTACTAACTGAATGAAAGATTTCATAGGTAGGTAACAGGCTGTAAAGAAAACACTTATCAGTTAAGATAAGCACAGTCAAACTCAATGCAATCTTAAAAAAAAAATCCGAAAGAAGCAACACCTGAAAAATACAATTGTTGCTGTTCTGTCCTTTCTTGAAGAAGATTTAGAGAAAAGAACTCTAATGAATTAACAGATGTCTCCTGTAAACCTGTTGCTCACATTTTTAGGTTGTTCTCATATAGTTACCGCTTGAGAACACTGCATTGTCAGAATAAAGAATAGGAAGAAATTTGATGCCTCTGGGTTGAACCCTGAAACTAATAACTATGCTCTTTTTTTACTTTTCTTTTCTGGAATATATCCAAAAGCAAAACAGAATTTTCTTTTTGTTCTTAGAAATAAGTAGTACAGCTCACCTGTGCCATGACCATATGAAAAAAAAAGAGCAGAAAGACCTTGTTCTAATCTTGTTTGCCCTGTAGCCCGCTGCTGGCAGCCAGTGCCCTTAGCCTCTGCTTCCTGAGGAGCACAGACTTGCCCAACTGTTCAGCTCAGCCTTCCAGTGCAGAGCATCCCACACAGTATGTAAGACTCAGGTTAAAATATTCAGTCTACCTCAGCACCGGTATATATAAAATTGGCATCTATATGCACATATATATGTATATATGCATATAAAAAACCCTAGTATATAGAACTTTCTTTTAACAGATTTTAAATTATTATTAATCAAGGTTACAAGCAAAAGATATAATTAAGAAAAGACACCAAACCTCAGAATTGTAGTGCTTGAACTTTATAATGGGTAAGTTTTCTTAACTAGATCCATATTAGTAAATAACTCTTAGAATTAAGAAAGTAAATTAAAAGTTCTCATACCCTTTTTAAAATTTTAAACATCCTTTGATACCAAATCTCTGTGATCTAAAAATATCACAAAGCTCAGCTAATCATTAATAAATCTATGCATACTAGCAACATGAGGTAAATAATGTTTAAAAATGTATACTTAAAATCTGAAACCCTATTTGTGGTTGTTTAAATACAGAATGTTTTAGAGAGTAAAATAGCAATTTCAAATGAACATAATTCTCCCTCTAATGTGTATTTCTTCTGGATTTAAAGCAAAAGAGCGATGAAGCCCATGAAGGTTTGTAAACATGTAGTAAATGGCTGAAGGAAATCAAAAGTTGTCCTACTAATGGTTGCACGAACTCAGCGTGAAAACTGAAAGACATATAGGTTCATTAGTCCATGAACTATATTTTAAAACTATATCATTGATATATTCTTCTAAAGGAGACAAAGCAGATTTTAGTATGTTTATACAATATATATAAAATAAATGGCTACACAAGAAAATGTCACATTTTAGAAATGTTTCACCATATGCTAGAAATTTCTCATTTATAAGCTCATTATCCAATAGTAGCTCTTAAGAATAAAGCTAATTTACATGTAAAATAAGAGCATAGTCTACTCTTTAAAGGCACAATGATAAACACACCAATTTGACAATTACATTAATATGAGTATTTGCATAATCTGCCTTCTACACCTGTTCTTAATTTGAGGCAGCTGCAGAACAAATCACTCTACATAATCTGAATATGCCACAGAGTCATGTAAATACACTAACCTTTCACAGCAAGTTTTTGTTTTGTTCTGTTTGCATATTTGTTTTGAATTTAAATGAGCCCGTAAAAATATGCTTTCAGGTTACATAATTTATATTCATCAGAAATAACATATAAAGGCTAAAATAATTTGTTGTTGTTGTTGTTTACTTTTTTTTCCTATAACAAGGAGAATTTCATTTTCACAACCAGATAAACAAGGCATAGAAACTCTACATTTTACAGATTATTACACTAGATATGCATCCTGTGAAGGATGTTAAAAACATATGTACAGTTAACATACAATATAATAAAAGACTGACAAATGGAATTCTCATGCTGTTAGCAAAAAAAGACTAAATGGCCACCACTTCATTTTCTTTCAAATTCAGTGCTTTCCACTTTTTAGAAAATTCTTTGTTTTGTACCAGCAGCATAAAAGGAACAACAAAAAGACAGTTGACTAAATAATTCAAAATGACAGTTCACACTAATGAAACATTCTTCCTACATGTATGCTAGTCCTTTTTTGATATATAAACAAGAAATAATTGAGTAATTTAATACGTTGACTCTCTCCCTATGTATTCTGGCTGTCATTAGGCCCCATTCTGTAATGTTAACCTCCTTCAAACTGAGAGAAAGACAGGGGAAAGACAGCACATGTGGGAAATAGCTGAATACATCACCCATGCCTGATACAGGGATGATCGTGCAGGATAATACCAAATGCAAAATGCTAAATTCTAATGCTAATGCTAAGTTCTTATTCACTGAATAATCAGAAGCACAAACATAGAACCCAAGGCTCTTCTTTCCATAACCTCCACAAGAAAAAAAACAGCCTATTACAGCCCATGTGCTGTCTAGGGTGTTGAATACAACCTCAAATTGATTTACTAAAAGCAGAGGAGCCTTTTCTGTGTTTCAGAACAAAGATTTAGGACAAGAAATCCTTTTGGGCCAGGACCCAGGCTCAAATGTTGTATTGGATCTAAAATGCTTATCAGCAGAATAAACTTATGATTTAGAGGAACAGCTTTGAACAATCCCATATGCATCCCATCACTGAATCATGGTCCAGTCACAACAGCTCTGGGACACAATACACCAGCCCTTATATACTAGCTACCAAAAAATGTACAACAGGTTTTATATAAAAAAGGAAATAGAGATAATATTGTACTTTCTGATGATTCTTTCAGTGTAGCAAAGAACACGGTACCAGCCTAAAGTTTCATCAACCAGTCCTAGCCAAACACAAAAAAGTGGGGATCGTAACCATCAGAAAAATAGGGAACTATAGGCCACAAAACTAATAAAGAAAGCACACTAAGAAATACTCCCCAAGTGGAATCAAATGACTCTCCATCCCTCTGTGCTGATGTACCAGAAGAAAGTGCAAGCATCTACTGTTTGCTGCGTACCTATCCAACCAGATAAACATTTCAACTATATTTATATTGATATATCACATAAATCATTGAAACGTATACTTACAGGTAAAAAAACAACAACAAAAAAAAACAAAAACGGGGTGGGGGGGGGGTAGAAAAAAGTTAAACAGCTCAAGAACATTAAATCACAGTTTGTACACCCTTGATGTACCATCCTTGTTGATACTATCTTAAACATACTCGGTTTCAGAACAAAGAAACCCTCCTAATATTAGATATTACTAGAAACCAAGATTCTACTAAATAACAATTAAAAAAAAAAAAGAGAGAGACAGAGAGACAAAAATCTCATCAAACACAGTTATAAATAATTCTGCCAACAAAATAACATACAGAAGCTGGATAACATGCCCAATACATTGAGAATCTTTTAATACTACACTAAAAAAAGGTGATGCATCAAATGATACAAAATGATACATCCATCAATTTCTTCAGACTTCCTTTTCCCAAATACAAAGCTGTAATCTCATTTAAAGCTCAGACCATTCTTGAAAGCAATTGCTGCAGATTTTGTGTATGCACTTTTGCACTGGGTTTATAAAAGCAGCCATTCTTTCTGATGATGTCTTCAGTTCTCTTTATAAGTTTTCACAATGATAAACACTCTTATCAGAGGAAGAGGGGGCCACATGTCTCTAGTATTGTATCTCTCTAGTATACACAATTGTTTTCAGTGAGTTCAAGCATATGGAAGGCTTCCTCTTACACTGAATAATCATTTTTAAATGTAAACCTGGTATTTTAATTATCAACACAGTATATCCAGAAACACACAATCTTCACCACCACCACCACCACCACAACAAAAAAGCTCAACTGCATATTGAAATAAATATACAAGATTCTACAGTGTTTTTCTGCTTCATTTCTTATCTCATCTCCTGTCCTGGGATGACGTCCAGACAGAACCAAATAACCATCTCATAGACAACGCATCCCAGCAGGGAAGCAACACTCTCTAAAAGATGTCTTCAGAAAAGAAGACATCTCATAGTGGTAGTTCTGCTGGTGTCTCGGGAAATCTCATTGTTGGTTCGTTTGTTTGTTTTACCTAAAAGTAGTCTCATACTCCTTGGCTGAGTGCAAATATTGACACCTCATTATGCTGCTGGAAAGATCTTGAGTACCTGGATCAAAGAAACATTTATGCAATATCAAGGACAATGTACTGACTGTAACAAACTCCATTGACTCGCAATCAAAGTTCTGAGGTGTAACTTATGTCACAAATTGCATACTCAATGATCTTGCTTATGGAGTTAAACACAGTCCTGTACGACGACTGAGCCCAACTAGCATCTCCCATGTCGGCAATATGTCTTGGTCTTGTTTTCACTGAGTTTCTTGGGTTGCAGATGGCTTGCACTGCATCAAAATAGATACAGCTCTATACCTCTAGTTTTTACCTTTTGTTCTGCCAAATCTCCTCCTGAGATACCATGTCAACGATAATGTTAACTTTTTTATTTAGAATGTTAATGTTGTTAATATTAGAATATGTTAGCATTTGTAGACCCAAACTAGTGCAAACTGATTTTTAATGACTGTTCCTTTTTTTTTTTTTTTTTCCTTCAGGGTCAAATATGTTTGAGAAACTCAGTATATTAAATTGTTTTGAAATTTTCTAAATCTAATTCTTAATTTCCAGGATCATATAGCTTGATTTTATAAAAAAATGATATTAATGTTGTGACTATTTGTATCTTAAAATGTTACAGATACTCTCAAACATGAAATAATTTTACTGCATTTTAATAGGAATTTTTTAAGAGAACCATTCAGGATTTATGGGGGTTCTGCCACTATTTTTCATATCTGAACATACATTAGAAAGTGATGGATCCCTGGAGAATCCAAAAAACAATGAGCCCTTTCCTAAATGACCACTAAGAGAAGGAATAATATACGTTTTCAGTTTTTCAATGTTCCTGTCTATGCTTACTCTGAAAGAAAGGAGAATGAGGGAAATGATGACCATCCGTTATGTCAGAGAACAGAGAAGACACCCAGAAGTGAGAAGTATGAAAAGTGAGACATTTCTTTAGGAAGCAGTCCTCCATGAAATTTTCTTTACTAGAACAATGTATCACTGCCTTTTGTAAAACTTTAAGCTACATAAATAAGGCAAATAAATGAATGAAAATTCTGCTAATTGCAAATTCATATGCCTGTCAGTGTTCAAGAGGCATCTTGATAATGTCAGGCTCTGAAGTGGCCAGGTAGTTGGACTTGATGGGTTACTTCCAACTATTCTATTCTATTCTATTCTATTCTATGCTATGCTATGCTATGCTATGCTATGCTATGCTATCCCATCCCATCCCATCCCATCCCATCCCATCCCATCCCATCCCATCCCATCCCATCCCACTCTACTCTACTCTGTTCTGTTCTGAACTTTCAGATTGTTCCTTTTTACCTCATCATAAAGAAGCCTGAAAATGTCTACTACATTTCTGTATGTCTATTACACGTCTACTCCTAAACGAATCAGTCTATTGTAATCTCATGAAAAATTACTTTAAATTTCAAGAAAATTTGTTTTAATGTTAGGGAGAACTACATTTTACATACACTGACAAATGTAAATCATTGACTTGAGTACAAAATTCAACCAAAGAATTTTATATTCCTTTATGGTAAACAACTAGGATCAACAACAATTTGTAAGCCATATGCCATGTGAAGTTCTTAACTCTGTTTGCTACAAAGGACTTCAAGTTTTCCTTAACAGACGGTAGCCATACTTTTTTTTCCCCCCTTTTTACTAATTGTGGCTTAATTTGAACAGGAATTAAAGACGTGAAATTTGAAAGATCCTTTTCCTATACAGTGGGAGAGACATTGCAGTCCTACGCATATAAACAGGAAACAAGAAAGAGGAATGGGTTTCATTGCCTGCATGATCAAAATAGTGATACAGCTGCAGACTCATGGGAAAGTCAGGTAGCTAATCCCAAGGCAATTCAGGTATATCTTTTCCTATTTGGAAGGTCCCTTCTGGAGCACTGTCAGATCCAAACACATCAAGCATCTGATTGACTCTGTGGTGTTAGGAAGTGGCTAAGGAACTTGAAATCAGTTGGGAATCCAATTATTTTGCTTGAGCTTAATCAGATTAATCCAATTTTTCCACCACAATGAAGAGTAATTATGGGTAGCAAAATTCATTCTATGTTATCCCAATGTCAGTGCTGTGTAACAAAAAAAAGAAGTGTTTCTTAAGATGTTGGACTGGAAATGGTTAGATACTTTTCCAGTAAAAGACCTTCTTCAAAGCATGACTAAAAGCAGTTTTGGTAAATCCTACGGAGTGTGATTTGTAAACTTTGAAATTGGCTGGTGGAGCCAACATTTTCTTGGAGGAAAGTCAGGTTCACTTGGATGGCCAAAAGCAAGTCTTCGGAAGGAAAATATATTGTTTTCTAGAAGCTGGTTGAAAAGATAGTATGTCATACTGGATTAGACCAAATGATAATTTAGCCTGTTGGACTGCCTCTGACAGTATTCAATACCCCATGCCCAGAGAAGAGTAGAAGAACATAGTAACATGCTTACGTAGTAACACTTTCCCAGACAATCCCCACACTACAGTATATTGGGATTTAGAGACTATGAAAATAAGGAATTTGCATTTTGTATTTAGGAGCCCTTTAATGGATTTTTCTTCCATTAATTTTTCACTTGCTTTTTGGGCCAATGTAAGTGTTCAGCATCCACAATGTCTTGCAGCAAAGGGTTCCAGACCTTGGCTATATATTGTTACATCATTCTTTTAGATTAAGTTCATGTCTTTTACTCCTTGAACTGCAAGGGAACAATTATGTCCTACGAAAAATCACCACTTGTAACTATAGCTAAAAGGTAACCCTGCAATGATAAAACACAAAAGATGGACTAGAAAGCTGAAGGGATGATAAAAGAGTGAAGATATCTTGGGATCTCTACGGATCATATCTCCTTCTCCTTTACTCAGTATTATTCAAAGCTTGAGCCAATGGATTTTGGTATTCTCTGAGAAGTATAAATAATGTACGTCTATACCTTGTGCTCACACAGTTGGGCATGAAATAAACTCAAACATGTATGAGTATAAACTTGCTGCCTGCTGTTCAGTCCCACTTCAATGGGTCTGTCAATGATGCATGTCTCTGTGTCTCTCAGCTGTTCCTTTTCCCTTCTTGCACTTTGTTACCCCTGCCAAAATACACACAACATCTCTGGAAATGTGATGCACATTAAAATTTTGTTAAGTTATTAATATAAGAAGACCCAAATATCTAACATAATGCTCTACTGCAGTATTTAAGAAAAAAAAAAGTAAAAAAATATCTAACTACAATAGTAAAAATTATAAAATATTGAAAATGTGAAGAATCAAAGTTTCATCCTAACTATGAGATCAATACTGAGGATGATAGCTGCATAATCTAATGCATTTTAAGTTTAAAAATAGAAATTATTTCAGCTGCGGACTGCTAGTCAAGACAACTGTCTAGACCACTATTTGTCAAAACTGACAGTTCCTTTCCTCATTGTTTTTTCCCCAAGACAGAAAACACACCACTTATGATTTTATAAAAGATACCCTTCTTATGTCATTTACATTTTAATAAATAATTAGTAGCAAGACTAAGTTGATACATAATAAAATGAAAATCACAATACTTAAATCTTCCAGAACTAAAGTGGAAAGATCTACTTGTTGCACTGTTGAATACTGTTGCAGCAGCATTCTAAAGACTCAATGCTAATGATGTTTACTATCTAAGGGACAAAACAAACAAACAAACCAAACCAAACAAACAAAAAAAAAGGAAAATAGAAAACATCTGTCAGGTAAAAGAAACATTTTCAAAATCTTTTTAGAATTCCTGTTTACAGTTTCACTGGAAAAAGAAGTGATTTGAATCTTCACTTAAATAGGATTCTGCTGCTCCTAAACTCAGACAATCATAGCGGTTTAATCAAGAAATTTATATGTTAATAGTTTGTTGCACCAACTTCTCTGATACATCAGATCCTAACTCACATACAAGAAGGGGTTCAATGCAACTTGTCACTAAAGCCATTCAGAGTACCTGGAGTACTGTGCCAGTTCTGGGCCCCTCAGTACAATAGAGACATGGGCATACTGTAAAGACTCTGGTGGAGGGCCATGAGATGATCAAGGGACTGCAGCACCTCTCCTATGAACAGAGGTCAAGAGAGCCGGGAGAGACTGGGAAAGGCTGGTTCATCCTGAAGAAGAGAAGGTTCAGGGGGATCTTATCAATGTGTATAAATACTTGAAAAGAGGGTGCAAAGAGGATAGAGTCAGGCTCTTTCCAGTTGAGTCCAGTGACAGGGCAAGAGGCAAGGGGTACAAACTGGCATATAAGAAGTTACATCTGAATATCAGGAAGCACTCCTTCACTATGTGGGTGATGGAGGTTGTGGAGTCTCCCTACATGGAGATCTTCAAAAGTTTTCCTGGGAAACCTGTTATAGGTGTCTCTGCTTGAGTAGGGATTTGGACCAGATGGCCTGCACAGGTCTCTTCTAACCTCAATCATTCTGTGATTTTGAGTTTTCAGTTAAGGGGAGCTAATCAATTCTGCATGTAATAAAAGCATAATCTAATCTTTTTTTGTGGGTTTTCATTACACTAAAATTTATTTTACAGATGGTGCCATTACTGTGGTCAATCATTTCAAAAATACTTCCAGTAAATTCCTTCTTACTATACTTATAGTCAAAAAAATCATCAGATGTGCACAACAACAAAATATGCTAAGTATTTTTCATTGACAGTCCATTTTATATTGACAGTCCAAGCATTATACACAATTCGTAAATTTTGCTATTTTAATTTACCTTGAAAAATGTTACTGAACCCCAAGTGAGATAGGAATTTCAGTCTTAACAGCTATTGATACAATATTATCTCTGGATGTATTTAAGGACATTATTTATTACAAGAATTAACTCTGATACAGTATCACTTATGTTCATCAACTACAAATATTCCAAAGAACCATACACAAAATCATAATTATTTGTTTCTAGAGGTATGGCTGGAGCATTACAATACAAACTGTAACAACCCAGTCAAATTACAGTGATTAAATAATCACTCAGAGAACTCTCTATAAAAAGTATTCCCCACCCAAAACAAACATTTTCCTAGACTAAACTACTTTGCAAGATGCTAAATTACTATGACTTTCCCAGCATGCCCCTCTCTTAATCTTGGCTCTGAGACTTGTTGGATCATATTATTTGCCAGGCCCTAAAATGGTTGCAATAATAACGATCTCATCAGTGGGCTGTTAGACTAATCCACTGTATTTTCAGGTACTGTGAGACAATCACCTCAACACTATAAATACTCAAAAACATTAGAAAATTGTGTATTTGGGGAATAAATAAATATATATATTTAAATTGTGCCACTTTCTTCAGTGTACTTATTACAGAGAAAAGCAAATTAATTTTAGAATGAATGCCTTGTAATTAAAAGTGCCCATACTTATTAGTTTGATGGTATTTCTTCTATCATTTTACTGAAAATTATGAAGTCAATACATTTTTGTATCTAATAGCTTGAAAAAATCCAGAGTATATAAAATAATGTGAGATACAGCTATTTGGAATAGGTTCATATAAATCACCATTATTTGTTGTGATCTGACAAGTGAGATTTAAAGTATCCCAAATGGTCATTTACTGAGAGTGGATTTAAATAGATGAAATATTGTGTATGTAATCTGTATTTTAGCAAATGACATTTACCATCTACTCATCAGAGCTTTCTGTTCATGAAACAGGCCATAAATATATAGGAAATAAAGCTGGCTTTTGAAAAAATAATCAGCTGCTACGTCCTTTAAGGAATCTCCTCTATTTGTTTTAATTTTTAGAGGCAATACAATATTTTTCAAATGAAGATGCTGATTTGGTGTAATTTGCTTATTAAAAATCA
Source organism: Cygnus atratus (assembly GCF_013377495.2). Taxonomy (NCBI): domain Eukaryota; kingdom Metazoa; phylum Chordata; class Aves; order Anseriformes; family Anatidae; genus Cygnus; species Cygnus atratus. The sequence goes on from NC_066362.1 coordinate 27,916,123, forward strand.
GGATATTATTCTGTTCTCTAGAATTTTGCTGTTGATTTCAATGAGCCCCTATTTAAAAAAAAAAAAACAAAACAGGACTAGAAGAGGTTTTGTGAGTCTTCAACTTTTTTATTATAGCAATTCATCTTATATTAGAAATACCTTTCTAAGCTGACCAAGATTCACCTTTAAGGTAGGTACTGCACATGGGGGGCAATGGCTCGTTTCTATTACTTCTACCAGAGCAGTGTTTCAGAGACTCTTTTCTCTGAATAGTGAAAAACTTTCCTTCCCATAGTTTTCTCATGCTTAGTGTCACCATTTGTTCTCACGTTTAAAACTGTACGTAAGAAGTATAAAGGATGCTTCTTCCTTCCCAAAGTTTGCTTCTTGTCTCACAAAAAAAAATAATAAAATAAAATAGATTATTCAGACAGGGCAATCACAATTTTCCATTCTATACATTTAGTCTGAATGAAAACTTCTTGAGCTTTTACATCATAAAAGACTTACATAGAATTTACACAGCCTAACTGGCGGTATATAGCAAATGTGCTAAGCTATAATCCACAGTAAAAATTGTGAGAGATTGTTACCTCATGGAAATTCAGAGTATCAGTACTTGAACCCAGAATCTTTCATCAGATCCTATGTGGAACACATTTCTAAATTAAGAACCAGATATTAGATGGCTTGCATATCTTCCACAATACAAGATAAGGTCTCACAGATACCTTTCAAAAATGGCATTAATACTTCCTTATTTTGATTGGAAACACCTTTTTAAATTCCTTTAGGATTGCACATTTGTTTTTCTCATCTATGTTATACCACCAGTAGTTCACAATCATGTAGCAAACAATAAAATGAGAGAACTCTTCCTTTCACATTTTAAAGGATGAACATAAGTTTAAAGCAGAAATCCATCAAAGTTCTTAAGCACATGACCTTGTACTTCACTTTACTTTCTAAAATTTATTAGAATTTACTTTTAAAATTCCGTTCTTGAAAGATATCTACTTCTTCTCATACAAAGCTCAGCCCTCTTGTGATCCGCACCCTCCTATTTTCTTTTGCATGGCTGAAAAACATGCTTCCAATTGTTACGGCAGATTTGCATTTTTTTCTTCCTCACTCAGAATATGAATTCAACACTTTCTAATTATAACATTTTAAAATATATATACACAAAACTCAATCACCATCTACATCTGAATTTGCATTATTATTTCTGTTTCAGAGACATGCCCTCAAACAGGCTTTCCATTGGATCCTGAACTGTTTTTGAAGCAGAAACCCACACCGCTTTGTGCATGAGTTCACACCATACCTTATATTAGGAAATATATTTCTTTAAGTAGGTAATGTTATTATTACTAAGCATCAAACCTATAGCCCAAATCTGCATGTTAAATTACAGCTGCCCCAATTTGAAAACGATTTTTTCTGCAAGTGTAGAGTTAATTTGGATATTTTTTTCTGGTATGTTGGGTTGCTGTATTGCTTTTCCTCAACACTGTGTAAGGCTGCCTCTTCTACCCTACTGAAGGCATATTTCCTGAATAAATACATTTACTGTGAACACTTAGGGTAGAATCTCATTCTTCATTTATACTTCAGGTTTGCAGTGAGATCCTTGAAGCACATTGATGTTGTTGGCACACCATACAGTTTTCTTTGTACATATTATTATTGTACAATTGCTTTTCAAAGCTTCACATAATCAAGTAGTAAAACACTGAAGTAGTCTTTAGTAAATTTTTCACCATTAATTCTATTTCATAACACCCTCATCCATCTGCCTCAAGAAAATTGTATTAGAAGCATAAGAAGGCATGAAAACATCTAGCACATCAAAGTGGCAATTGTTGGACAATCCCCTTCCCCAACAGGATGGGCTGATGTGCTCCATTGTGTGATTGCTGCTTCAGGTTCACCCACATGCTTTTTCTGCAGCACTACAGAGTGTGAATGTTCATCTGGACAATTTTAAGTTTTTAATTCCATTTTACAAGTATACAGCCAAAGTGAAGATAAACAGAAATTAACACCTGTATTGATCTTGGCATACATTTGTATTCCTCTTTAGCCTGCTCCCCACACCAGCAGTAGAGTCCCACTGCTTGGTAAAGCAATTGGACAATTAATACATAAACTAGGAACTAAAAAATAAAATAAAACTAACAAATGTTGTCTAATGACTACAGAATTTCAAAACAAGTATTTAATTCACAAAGTAAAAGTAATCTGCACAAGGAATGTATGGGATGTCTATGTAGGGAGACAGGATGTTCCTGTGGAAAGGTGCATTTGCTGCGACTGACTAAGATTCTTCACTATTTAGTCACAGAATTTTAATTCTGTTTGAAAATTTTCTTGACTTTCATAATTGCCTGCTGAAATGAAAAACCTCCTGGGAAAAAAAAAAAAAAAAAAAAAAGGAGGCTAGAAACAGTTTTAAAAATCAACACCTGGCTAGAGTGTTCACAGAATATTTTGTTCATTTGTTTTTCCTGCATTGGGAATTTCTAAATGAAGGTACACTAATGTGTTACTTTTTTCTTTTTAATTAGTATTATTATTTTTTTAAATTCAAGAGTATCAAGTGAGTCTTGATGCAGTGGTGTTATCCTAAACTGGCATAATTAGGGACCTGCCTGGGAGCAGGCCTCACCGTGTGAGGGGAACCATTCACACATCCCCTCTGAGCTCTTCACAAGCTGTTCTATGGGCAATGAGCCAGCCAGTAATAATCAGGCTGATCCGACCTGCTGCAAGGGCTAGGAGAATTGGTTCAAGGAAACTTCCTTCTCCCATCACTGCAGAGGCATGGCAAGGAGCAATGGTGCATGCACCCTGGCAGGGGATAGGGCTCTCCAGCTGCTCCAGCAAGGCAAAGACACTTCTCTATAGGGCTTGGACTCCTACAGTTCAGCATATAAAAAACAGCCCATCCATCTCATGCACAGATCAATTTCCAGGTATGAGATGGGCTGCAGACTGAACCATGAGGAAAAGATGTGTCTGCTGGTCTGCTATGTAAAAGCTGCAGGGGAAAGGCCTAGGCATTCCCTCTAAAATTTTGCCTTTCTGAAAAACCTGAGTGTGTGCAGTGGGACCCCGTCTCCCCTCTCCTTCTGGTCCTTTAGAAGTAACTACATAACCAAAATCAACACAAGAAAAAGGTGGAAAGGAAAGCCACGATAATGATGTAGGTGACAGTAATGGAGTGACACATCAGATTACTGCAAAGACATATGTTTAATATTATCATGCCTTCTGAAATCCTCGATAACACAGTAATCCTAATTAGTATTCTGCATATTCAATGCCTGTAAACACAACTTGCATAATACTTCTTTCCCCTGCCTCCCAAAATTTTCACAGTATTGCAACAATATGTTCATGATGAAGATGTGATCTCTGCACTAGAAAGGTGTTTTTTTTTTTCAGTTAAATGCAAATTAAGCCATTATGCAATCTCTTCCATTAGAAGAGTGCTAGTATACATTTTTTCCACATGTTACAAAGCTCATACTAAAGGCTAGCTGTAATATATTGTTGCATTAAAAATTACAAGTATCTGCTCTATTAAGAAAAAAAATAATATCTCAAGGTGACAGACAAAAAAAAGGTATTTAAATTTAAAATGAAATCATTACAAGTCAAACTGGATATAAATACGTAGAACAAATTAAGTATATAAATATTGGGTTCTTTTTCACAACGTGATAGCTATGCTTGAAGTTACTAACAAGTGTCACTTTTTAGGTTTATTTTTTAATACTGGAAATTTTCAAGAGTAAAAAGTGACTTAAAGTAAATGTATTCTTGAAAGTTATTACAGCAAAATGACAAAAGATGGAAAATATGTGTTGTCACCAGGAAAACAGTTTGCCAAAGACAGGACAAACGACTTTGGATTGGATTTGTATCTACTACAAATAAATAAGGGACTCCCAGCAAGTGTGTTCTACAGACACTTCCATTGTAAACCAATTAGTTTTGTCCAGCTGCTTTTTTTTTTTTAATTTTATTATTACTGTATTTGTCCCTTTATCTTAAATGGACCTCTTGTCTTCTACACCACTAGAAGTTTGAACATAGCTATTTCTACTTTCCTTCCCCCCACACCTCACCCAAAAATAACTCCTTGCCTTCTCTCCATCTCTTGGGGTTATCCTTGTCTTTATAGTGGGTATCACTGATGCAAATTTCTGCACCTTAGAGGATAACTGCATATTCCTCCTAACTGACTTGCAAGGGAAAATGGGACTTATGCCTTTCCAGTAGCTATCTTCCAAATTTAATTTACCCCAAGCCTCAATGTTTGCTTATATGTAGGCCACACATTTCCTCCAGAATTATACTCGAGAGGGAAGAAGACTGTTTATCACTACTCTCCTCTTACACTATATATTAGATATTTGCATCTTTCTAAATCAGTGCTTTCTAGCATGTATAAAATCCTCCTACTTCCTAGGCTTAGCAGCAAGCGTTAGATAAATAGAAATATATAACATACAGTTTTTGGAAAGAGAGTTTTAGACCAGCTGGATTTGTTTCTATTTTCATTGAACATAATGTAAAGAAAATTCAATCTAAGTTACATCTACAATATTTTTTTTGCTTTTTTTAAAATGGGATTTTTTTTTCTGATATTACACATGCACGCTTCAGTTGTAATCACTGTGTGCTAAGTCAGTGGACAACATTTAAAATCAGTGCTTTTTGCTTTTTTTCCCACATTCCCAATCTCTTATCTCTCAACAGCTTCTTATGTATGTTTTAAAAAGTAACTAAAAGTTACAATATTAATGATACATTTGCTAATTTATTATGTGTAATGAATTTTAAATTCACACTCAAATACAGATCTAAAGGGAGATGACCAAACTAGGAAAGAGTAACACAGAAGCAAGGAGACTATGCAGATATGTTCACTAAAACAGACTATGAATATCTTTTCATGATAAATTTTCCAAGTGCTGAAGAGAAGAGTGTGTACCCACAATACCCAATCCAGTCCTTAACCTTTTGCTCGCCACAGTTTACACCATATAAATACACCCTATGACCACCACTATTACCTTCTCTTTCACATGACCACCTAAAACCTATTCAAATCTCAGACAACATATAATATTATAGATACTGTTGTTGCTGTTTTTTTGCATATAATTATTTGAATTTTACTATAATCCAGTTTTCCATTTTTTGTCCAGGTGAACAGTTTCTGTCAAATTAGAGCTAAAGATCACTTTGTTCAGGTATACACTGTTTTATTTACCAGGCAAATCTAAGTTTTTCCATTTTGCCTATACCCGTTTTTAAAAAACATGATTCTGACACTATGCACTAGTGCAGTTAACATTAAGCAATTAAACTTATATGTATACTTACTTTCCCCAAATTTTATCAAATGATTACACTCCAGTGAAGTGCTCATGCTCAATAAACAAAGCATACCTTAACAACTCAACGCTCCATACAGCATGATATTTATACAACAGGCTTGGTACACACTGAGCTTAACCATTTGATTCCAGGAGTCATTATTGCCTGACATGCCATTCTAATACAGAATCCATTAGAACTAATGTTGAAACAACAAATCTCTGGCATGAAGGAAAAAAATAACTAACTAGTTTATTGTAGATATATTAACTTATGGGATTGAAGATAATTATCTATTTATTCTTATCAAGATAAAGTTCAAAGTCTGACTTTATGAAAATAAACTACTTCATTACAGGGCATTACAGGGAATAGAAATAGCCAGGCTTTTCATAGCTCTTTGAGAAAACAAATACAATTACAACTAGCTGTCCAAACCACTATGTTGTGCAGCCTACAACAGTATGCTGTGGACAGATGAATCTCACCACCACGGAAAGAAATAATTCCGATGCTATACATAAACACCCACCTGTGGTAGCAAATTCAACTTTGAATTATGCTTGTGCTCTGCACAGTTGAAGAACCTCATGACTGTCATAACTCATGAGTGTCAGTACAAGAACAACAAAGCTGCCAGTGTCACAGCCCAGGGTAGATTCTTCAGTGGCCATACAGACAGTTATTTCCTGCCACAGGAGAACGAGCTACAGGTTCTAAGAGTCAAAGTAATATTTTCCCTAATATATCTACTGTGAAAATGGATAGAATGGAGTGAAATCCATGCAAGTAATCAGCTTGCTTCAACATGCCACTATCGTACTTTCTCCAGAAAAGAAAAATATCGTGAAACAACAACCTGCACTATGGAAAGCTTAGCCTTACTACTGCAATATGTTTTTCAGGATGCAGAGTAAGAAAGTAAATGTTATTATCTCATCATACTAAGATTAACATTATCATCAACTCCCATCCCAAACCCTCCTTAACTACTCTGCAATACGTCATTAACCAATATATGTACTGATTGGATCCATACAATTGGTGCATCAGTGTAAGGAATAGCATATATAAACGTTTCAAATACATTTATTCAGATATCTATACATGAAAGTAAAATCACTACTACAATTGGTACTCAAACTTGTCAGATGGGATTTTTTTCCTCCTGTTTTGCATAAGACATGCTAATGGTTATGCCATCTGCAGTCTGAAACCCAGAAAAATGTAAATCAAAAGTAATAGTAGATCAAGATAAGCGTCCATCTAAAATGATCATTTTTGCAGGTATTCTGTTAACTCACAATCTAAATATAAACCTCTACCCCCTGAAAAATATAGGAAAATTAATAGATAAGGACAATTTTTGTATTAAAAACTAAAACAAATAAATTTGCCAACTGGAGCATTTCTCTTTTACAATCGATCATAAAGCAAGCAGTAAATTTAGAAAGATTTTTCACAAGAAGCATATAAAAAACACTCAAATTCTTCTAGAAAAATCCCAGAGATTCTCTAAAACCATCCCTTGTGGTAAAGCACAGTAGAACTTGGCCACTTACCCAACACCCTTTTTTTGCAAAGTTGTGGACACATATTTGAAGGCTTCTTCAATAAGCTTTCAACTTGCTGATTAGCTAGTAGGTGCTGTAGGTCACTAAAATACTTCATGCGTTACAGAATTAACAGAGAGAACATGTGTAAATACAGCATACTCTACTTTCACCAAAATATCTATCAAATGCAACAAGATGGCCACTAAAATTAATACCATTTTTCATTATTTTGGCATGTGAAACAATAGCATAGTTTACGTCAAAATATGGAGCACATGAGAGCTGCAATGGCAAGGATTACCTAACACCCACATTTGCCTGCAGATGTGTGAGCTAGTTTTAAAAGTTTTATAAGGTTTTTAATAGATTTGTAATACAGTTCTACCATATCTCCAGTTGCCAGATTAGTAAATTGGTCTGAAATTAGCGGAAATTAGAAATACGCTAATATTAAAGTATGTTAAAATATTGGGAGAAGTCTGTTTCCTTGAACACAAACACAAGCACAAGTATTTTTGTCTTATAAATCTCAAATTGCTTATACACATTTAGCAATTCCTACTGCTAGGAGATTTTGGCCAAAGTTACCATTATATTTGGCATAATAAAATAATAATAATGTACAAGTTTATGACCCATATTACAGTATTTGGTCAAACAGGCATCACAATGCTCAAAATGTGACTTTCCACTACATAATGAACAACGAAAAGCTCTGTAGTAACAGTAAGACAGAAATAGAAAAGCTCCAAGGACTCATTTCCCAAACCTTTATGCACCCTTTTCACTACAGAAGAAAATTTAAATGGAGTTTGCGCTCATACCTGAATTTACATGCTATTTGATACATAAACCAAAGTCTGGAAGCATATTCCATTTTCCTCTCTTAAAAATGAACCAAATGAAGTGTCCAAGGCTAATGAGAGGCACTGTGCACATACTGATCATTGGAGGAAAAGTTAGAAACATGAACAATAATCTTGGCTTTAGGGAGCATGTAACAATTCTGAAAAGAAAATTATTTGATTTGCTTCTTCCAGCTTCACAAATATGACTCATGAGGCACTGACTCTTCCTGGAGAACACATAATACAGGCCACCTCTCCAATACACCAGCCCATGACATTTATAAGGCATCAAGCCAGGGTTAGTCCCTTAGGAGTAGGAAAACACAAGACTCCCCATCTCATCATCCCTCTGAGCTGTCTGTGTGACTGTCATTGTATCCAGAGATGGTTTTCTCTCCTTTCATTGATGTCTGCCACAAGTAGTGCACTCCCAAATCTCTTCAGCCTTGAAAAGATTTATGAATGGATGGCAAATTTGAACAGAGAAGTTGGGAGCTCCTGAACCACTGCAGTTTACAAGTTGGAGGAACAGAGTAAGCTCATATCACTGGGAAAAAAATATACTGGGAAAACAGTAACATTTTTGCCTGTTTCATATGCTTCTCTTAGAATCTAGTGTTGGCTAGTTCAGAGACCTCAGGCTAGAAGGACCTTGTCCACTCCTACTACGGCTGACCTTGTCTTTCTAGAATAAGAAGCTGGCAGAATGAACTACGTTCATCTTAATTCATTAAATCAATTATCCCTGTGATTCAACATTCCAAGGTCACAAATTGCCTTCCTCAAAACTTAAAAAACTACATAGATCTTAAGCTGCTGCATTTATGACTACTCTTCTTGTGTGTCTTCAGCCTAGAAGAAGATATTGCCAAAGCAAAGTCAAAGGTGAAGAGTAGGAAGTTAAGATGGTCCTTGGACCCTATGTCTCCAGACTGGACTAGAAGTTCATCATAGCAGGATGCCAACTTGAAATGTTTTCTTTTTCTTTTTTTTTTTTTTCCCATTTTCTTTTGTCACCTCCCTAGGTTTTTGTTTGGTTCTGAGCAAATAAATATAATTTTTAAAGTATACTTGAAGAGAAATGGAATGTGGAACTGTGTGCTGCACCTAACTTTGTGAAATTTCACACACAAAAAAGAAGAAAATGTGAATTATACACAAAATTGGAAAAGCAATCTAGTGTCTGGCAGTCTCCCTCCATTATACTCTATTAAAACTAAAAATTAGATAAAAATATGTTATTCCATCAGAAAACAGGCAATATCCCCATAGGATAACGGCTCATCCAGAAAAAGGAAGAGGAAGAGAATGGTAGGAATTATGTATTTTTATTTCCTGAACACAATAAAATAATCTCTTATGTGCATCTTTTGTCTGCAATAGACTGTAATTCAGCAGTTAAACACTCCTATTTGGTCTCTGTACAATGAGAGAAACAGTTTTGCCAGCAGAACGCAATTTTAGATGGAACGCTAAATTAGCAACAATTGAACTGAAACCTCAAAAAAAATGAAAATTTTAAAGAATAAAATGCTTCTTGTCTATGAACAGTACATGTAGTTTTACCAAATTGCATTTAAAATTATTATTGAACAGAACTCATTCTCCCTAATACTTTCTGAAACCCAACAGCATCCAAGTGCAAAACCTTATATGTTTTGCAATTTAATCCATGTATGTATAAAAATGTCATGCCAATCATGCAACATATCTACAAATAATTAATTAATATCATAGCTATTGAACTCAGTCCACATGGATGTTTATTGTAACAGAACTTTTAAGTGTCTATAAGCACAAAAGACGTTTGTAACTTGTGAATTTTGTCTGTGAATTGGAAGTCACCAGCACTCAAGCCTATAATCTGCTTTACGTAAATATGCACACACACAGCACCAATGCACAGGCAGAGACACGCACACCACATTTGTGAGCAAGCCCAGCAATCTTCCCTCCAAGAGAGGCCCCAAAGGCAATGATCCTTTACCAACCTGCAGTGGTCTCTGTTTATCACTGCCCTTAGGAGACTTCAGTCCACTTGTCTGTTGCTGTAAAAGCAGCTGTCTTGCTGCCTGGAGTGCCTAAAAGTTCAAAAGTGAAAAGAAAAAGAAAAACAAAAAGTAAATAAATTCCACCTTTTCTTAGAAAAAGATAAGTTACTCAATGTTACGTAAAAGTCCCATCGAACAAATGCAACCTCCAATTTCTATTTGCTAGATTTCAGGCTTCAGTCTGGATTTGTTTTACTTGAAACATAAAAAAGATCCTCCGAAAGTACACATATAGGACTTCACTAGAATTTATGGATGTACATGAAATCCTGCAGGAAATAAAGTTAATTTGTTTAAAGTGCTTGAAGAGGAAAAATCATAAACTGCATCAATAGCCTCATTTCCACAAGGAACTTGTCTTTGAGTGTTCAACTAAAATGCCCACTCCCATGTAAATTATCATTCAATTTGCATTTTCATATTACCATTTTGAAGCAAAAGCAAGTAGACTTCAAGTGTTACCGGAAGCTGTAATTAAATTTGACAAATCAACATCAGATTATCTTGAAAATGAATTAATAAGGATATTCATTGAAGATTAAAAACACTTTTTGTACTTACAATTCAAGGAGAAACCTCTCCTTTGACAAAATAAAGTGCAGTTTTAATGCCAAATAAAAATGAGTGGTTTTCATTTGCATTCTTAGGAAAATCAGAGAACAAAGAAATTACTCCCCAGCCAATCAGATCAGGCTCCAGGATGACAGCATCCCAATCAAAATATAAAGTGTTTTCATTTATTTTATGTTTTCATTCCAACTCAGCAAAATACAGTTAAACATATGAAATGTAAACAAATACATCATTTAACTAAGGAAGGCTAATCTACATTATTTTTCCCTATAAAATTATTTTTAAAATGTCAAGTATTTTAAAGCAGTATTTGTTAAGAAATAGGAAAAAAAAAAAAAAAAAAGATTCCAAATATTTGCACTGAAACTACCTGGAAAACTGTATTTTTCCCCTTAAAAATCAGTTCAGTAAATAGAAGTTACAGCTTTAAAATGCATCACCCTATTATCTATGTTATTAAAACATACTGTACATAATGCACTGCAATAAATACAATTTGATCAACACTCCCTAAAATAATAAAGATTCCCAACTGATAAAGAAAGGTACAATTTTGATTAGACTCAAATGAGCTGGTTTTTAAGATAGTTTCTAGTATCCATGACAACAGTTGCTTTGACAAGATGTGCATATGGCATTACACTGCCAGCTGGTGTGAACAATGTTTGAACTACTGCATTGAGATGCTGAGCAAACAGAAAAAGTTGCCACGTCTTAACCCTCAGGGAAGGCAGTCATCCCCTGATCAATTATGAAAAGACAGAGAGAGGGCTGCTACAGTCTGGCTCCAAGCAAGTTTTCTGAGAAGGCAGGCAGACACAGAAAACCAAAGTAAACAAACTGAATGCACTAGCACCATCTCCTAACAACATTGATTCGTCTCCCCATAGAAGGCTCTGGTACAAAGTTTGCAGAGCATACTTTTAACATTTGGAGACATTCCCACAACAATCCCCTTATTGTTTCATCAAATTCTCAAGTAATTACAGGTCAGCTTTACAAAGACTATACATTCCTCTGAACCTAAGCAACGAGACGCACACAACTAGCTTCTCCCTTCCAAAAATAAATAAAAGTTAACATATTTCAAAGTGCACTTGAAATATTTTGTTACCAAGGAATCACTGGATGCCTGGTTCCCTATGTGAACAGCGTAATCTTTTCTGCACTCACAGTTCTTGAGCAGATCCTAAAGGACAATCCTGCTCTGTCTGAGATCAGAGATGAATATCTGTTGATTTCAGGGGCACCAGGATATGGTCACAACACCTTGCAGTGGTTTAAACACAAAGCATGGATTAAATGCAAGAACAGAAGATCTACAGCAAATTTATAATCCTTCCCAATCTTTAGAACTCTCTGAAAGGGAAACTTGAATGAAAGAGAGAAAACTATTGCACTCCTGAATTAATAGGAGACTGTACAGGGAAGCTACACTCACTGATCAGGAGAATATTGCTAACAGAACCAGTGAAAAGACCTGGTGTTAGATTATGGGAAAAACCATAAAAATAACTGTTTTTTATTTATGACAGTAGCAGAAAATTCATTACATGGACCTTATCTGGAAAAGAAATTGCCATGATTTAATGCTGATGCATGCTTGAACATAAAGAGAGCACTCTGCAAGTTGTTTCAGTGTCCTAGTCTTCCTTAGCAGCAAAGTCATCTCACCAATACAAAAAAGAAGCAAGCAAGCATCCGGTAAAGCTGCACTTTTACAGTACTTGAAAATTAGAGGATTATAGTATGATGTGGCTTAGAGTTAAGCTAGCCAGTATAATTTCAAATTGTGGCTAGCATACTCCCATGGAACTAGTGTAAGAAAGTATGATTTCCTACCACTAACTACAAAGAGTCCCACTTTATGAAAAAGCAAGGCAGCACAACAGGATATGTTTGCATAAAAGGCTCTTCTACTTAAACTATTTTGATTTATATATGCTGGTTGAGATATTTTTAAAGGAGTAAAGGCTCATCTTTTAATACAGAATGTCTTACAAATGATGACTACCTGAATACTTCAGTGATCTTATTGTGGCAGTTTAGATTATTGTAAACACGGGAGATAGAAGAAGAACAGAAAACAATTTCAAGAGATCAGAGATGATTTAAAACTCATAAGGAGAAATCACTGACAGCCTTTGTTCTTATAGCAGTTGTCATATGGTACATTTTCCTCCCAGTGTGCTGCTTAACTTTAGATTTTGCTGCTCAGTAAACAACCTCCCAGAAACACATTGTTAATTTCAAAGAATCATTACTGACATTATTCGTGAGAATTATGAGACTATAAAACATTCAGTTCTACCAATTCATTTGCTATTAAATCTTTGCAAAACAAATTGACAGCTTGAAAGTGTCTTTAGAAATTAATAGTTTAACATGTACACTTCAAGTAAGCACCAATCCCACATATCATTTATAAATAAAATAAAATAATAAAAAAAAAAAACCTCCAATGAACTAATTTGATAATAACATGTGGTCTAAAAACAGTTCAGTGAAGACAAACTAATAGATGTTTATAAATCTAGCAAATCAAAATCACGTTGTGTCCTACCTCAAATTAACAGCAGCAAGAACGGTTTGTAAGACAGTCAAAATCATATCCAGTTTCCAGTAACATTTGTTTCAAATTTGGTAGGCACTTTTCCTTAATTAAGTTATCTAAATTAGTAAAACTATACCAAAAAAAAAAAAGTCAATGCAGACAAAAAACAATAAAAAGAACTGAAGATTAGAAATGATTTTAATAATGCAAATGAAAATCATTATAATGCTTTAAGTAGTGGCTGTATAAGCAGGAAATTTGGGCATATGGTTTCCAGAACTCACTGTGTCTTCTAGTAAAATATTTATTGGGAACACTACTTCTTAATATTTACTGTGCAGCTTTGGCATAGCTAAAATGTAAGCAGAACAAAAATGAAATTAATTGCATATAACTCACCCTATTAAAGTTGATAAATTGCAGTAGATTTTGCAATTTGTTGGAGATAATTCCAGGAGACACAACTTGCTTTTATTTTTTTATTCCAAACCCTTATATTTGATTTAAGCATGTCTTAGAATAATTGTAAAAAGTTTTATCATTTTAATAAAGTGAAAGTTGCCACTAAAAGAAGGTAAACTGACTACTTTGTTTTTTAAAAAAGTAAATATATGTGTATTTTTAGGAAACAGATGTCACTCATATCTTTCCTTTAAAAATAGGAATGTTTAACCTATCAGCCTGTTGCATTTGAGACGTTAAAATGAAAAATGACATCTACGCCCATTAATATCGTCGATGTATAAACAGCACAGCGTGACACATTCTTGAGAGCTGAAGGCTACAAAATCTCTCTGAAACATAAATAACAAAGCACTCAGAAGCATATTTGATGTTGATATTCATCTCTGAGAAAAACACTGCTGCCTGGGCTTCTTATGAAAATAGATGCAGCCCAAATGGATCTCCTGTAATTGGTTTCAGATAGCGAGGTCAAAAGAAATATGATACAAGAAACTATTATGTGGAACAGGCGAAACAAGAATGTTTATACAGGCACTCCCTATTTATACTGACAAGAGGTGTATGCTTTGCAGATAACCAGAACCAAAAAACTTGCCAGAAGACAACCAGATTCTGTCCTTTTTCTAACTCCAAATCCTTATTTTATTTTTTCCAATGGCTGCATACTCTAACATTGCTGCTGAACACAAAATAAGTTTCTGAACATAAAATAAGTTTCCAAATGGCTGCATATGTCAAACAAGAGTCATCTTCGCTGGTAGCACTATGCAACCGAAACATATCAACATGCTAAGCTGGATTTAAGGCCAAAGACTGTACCGCACTGGTTGAATAACAAGTTAACTGATTGATTACACAGCTACATTTATTATAAAAATCACTTCAGTAGAACCTCTGCTCCCTCACGTCCTGCTGTGTGTCCATCCTCCAGCTGGCTCAGACCAAGAAGCCCAGAATTACCTACATTCGAATGAGATCCATGAAAGACTGTGACAGAAAGATAACGCTGCTCAAGGCTCCCTAATAGCCTTCAAATGCTACAATGCTACTGCTAAACCTTTGTTTCTCACTGACTGTATTTTCCCAGAAAGTTCTCTAATGGCTATCACAGTCAGTCAGCATGGCAGCTTATAATCTTTCCAAAAGAAGTAGCAAAGCATTTAACACTATTCAAAGAATCTTTAAGATGATCCACTTCCAACTGCAGTCCCTCCAGGACACTTGACAAGAAAAGCCAACTCCCATGCACCCTGAGACATCCTTATTTACCTTACTGAACAACACTGAAGTACACGAAGGAGATAAAATCTTTTTCTCTAAATCACATGAGGAAGATAAAACCTGTATGCCTGCCAGCAGAGGACAAATGTGCCACATTTGACAGCCCATGAAGTCAAACCCTTAACTTGTACACAACTAAAATCCAAGCCACTTAACCAGCCTGATTTCATCTAGGATTAGTAGACTGAACAATTATTACATTGTTGCCTTACAGAAGTACAAACGAGGTACCAGGTAGCTAAAGACTGGCAGCACCCACCTCAAGGAATATATTATCTAAGAAATCTAGAGGGTCACTAAGAATCAAGAAGGATTTCATTCAATTAACCCAACATCAAAACATGCAAATAATCCAACAAAAAAGATTTGTCAGTCTTCTGCATCTCAGTTAGAAGCCGTAGACAGCCAGGATGTGAAATGGGCTCAGTTTCAACAGCTGAACTGCAGGGTGTTCCAGCCATGCCTAGCAGTAGAACACAAACCTGAAAAAGACTAACATGTTTGAAACTGAATTGTTTTCAAGAAGAAGAGGAAATAGCATTGGACACTGTATTACCATCCTGGGCATTCATTCCTACCACCAGGATGCAAGGCAGAAGGACAGAATATAGCAAATGACCTTCTACAACTGTGTTTCGAGAAGGTGGTGGTGGCCACTGAATGCTGGACTGAGCCCATGCCTATGGGTCATGATTAAGTGAACACTGAACATGGCTGAAAACATCTATTGTATTGATGCTACAGAAATTTGTGGAAAAGATCCCAGAAAACTCAGGCATGAGAGAGATCCTGAGCTGCTCAGCTGGGGAAATGATGTTTGTCCAGGACAGCAGCTCTTTGTGCCTGGAGAACTTCAAGATAAAATGGCAGAGCACTTCAAGGGTTAGGTGGCAAGTGAGGAGAGCTGTCCTGGATCACCACTTTCTAACTTACGTAGTTTTCTAATTTATATTCCCCATGTGCCTCATCTTAGGAATGTAAGGATTTTACTGGATCTGGCCCTAATTTCCTTGGAGTAAAAGGTTTTATTTTATTTTATTTTATTTTATTTTATTTTGATTTACTTTTTTTTTTTTTTTTGCTTAGGATGGTACTGTCAGTTTCAGCATTCTGAGGCTCTGATTTTGATTCAGATCTGTGGTCTTCCCTGCAATACAAACAACAATCGAAGAAGAGATCTTCAATCTACCTGAGCTTCTGTTCTGCCCTGATGTTATCCAGGATTAATTTGCAACTGAAGAGAAAAAGTAACAGTAATAAACTGATGAATGCAACATGAAGTCTCATAATGCTGTTTAATAAAAGGAAATTAATCACATAATTGTCATAAACCTATTTTCAAACAGCAATCTATCAGAGAGAAATTATGCATCTGTAGTTATTGACCTTTCATTTTACCATGACTGATTTGTAATTAGACTAGTTTTGTGAAAAATAATAGTTAATTACGAGATTTTTTTCACTCTAATTGTTTTGGCATTTTTTTATTATTATTATTTGTTGTTGTTGTTTAGTGTCTTACTTTTTCTGCATGTAAAGGATGCTAAATAAATACAGGGCACTAATAACTTAGTAGCTAACATATTTCATTTTATAAAGCCAAATTTAGCTCCCCTCTATATAAACTGATTTAATGGATACTAAATACTGTTTCAAAAACAACTTTTTCATTTTTTCTGCCCATCATTTCGCTGACCGAGAGCTAGGAAAAAAGCACCCATAACAGCCGCTTGTTTCTACTCCTGGTGTCATTAGGAGGGCTTTTCCCCACAGACATCAATCTGCATTGGTCATTAGGGATACATGACACACCATGCATAACATGTTCCATGACAGCAAACCCAAATGCCATCTCCAAAACTCAGACCACCTAAAGAATGCAAATGTCAAGGGTTAGGAGAGATGTGGGCCCACAGCACTAAAGTTGTGCTCTACCCTGACAATCTCCTTTCTTTCATCCCACATGCCTGAATTTATCTTTCCTTTGGTAAAGACAGGAGCAGGCAGTCTAACTCTACTTTATTCCCACTATATTTAACTATATGAAAAACAAAACCAGTGTACTCTTCAAACGCCAGCACCACAAGTTCACAGATTTTCTGCCACTACTATTTTCTTCCATTTGGCCTGACTTTTAGAAAGTTGAGACATGAAACACAAAAATGGAAGAGTCACTCTCTTAGTTCTACATGAACACATGCAGCAATGGCTGCATGTAGCAGTTTTTCACATGAAAACTAGTATGAACTATTTTGCATGAAAATCAGCTTGCACATATGTAAAAGCCATTTAAGTGTGATGGGCAAAGAAGAATGATTGCTATTCCATGTGTGAGTTCAGGAAAGAAAAAAAAAATCCTTAGAATGATTATTCTTTCATACCTGATATTGTATATATACCATACAATATTCACACAGTATTGTACAGAAGTACACATTTTACAATATACATTTTACAAAGGTATATGAATCCTTGACTTGTAAAGAGTTGGTGAGAAAAAGACCTTCTTTTAGGTCTGTCAATCGGAGATGTTAACTTACTGGCTGTAAAGACCACTTTTAAATCAAGCAGTTTGAAATGAAGTGGTGCTGACTTAGGCAGAAGAAAGAAGACGGGTAACTTATAAATAGGAAAGGAACTTATGCAAGTTATGTAAGAGTGGTCCCATTTGTACTAAAATCAAAATGCAGAGCAAATTTGGGAGGAGAAAGAAACGTAATACCAAGGGAAGCATTGTAACATTAGGCTTTTAGAAGGCAGCACTTTTAACTGATAGAAATCTGAAAGGGAAATCTGGAAATTAAAGACAATGAAATCATCATGAAGATCCTTAAGCAAACGATCAACAAAAATCATAATCAAGATACAAACTAAAGCAAAAGCTGAGGCATATATAAAACAAAGGGAAACAAGTACTCAAACATTTTGTTCTGGCCTAGAGCAAGATTCCTAGACCAGAATGTGAAATTTGAAAGGACAGATGTGAGGACTGATTAGTTTTACTAAGTAATACAGAGAGGCAGAATAAAGCATGAAGAACAAAATGCTCAAACAGTATTTACACTAGAATATACTTAGTCTTTTAGAAGGCAGAAATAAATATCTCTATTTTTACTACTTATTTTCAATTAAATAACAGTCCACACTGTCTCGTAACAGAGTTCCAACACAAAGCATCGTAAGCCCTGACTCCTCATTCTCATGCCCTGCGAGCTATAAACCACAGCTATCCATCAAAGAATATGGATCTACACAATACCAAAGTAATTAAAATAAAGTTACAGTAATTATATGAATCAAAATCTTTCAGCCAATCAAAATGTGAAGAATTACATATCTGTTGAAGAGTCACTGATTTAAAGAGATCTAATTATTTGAACAATACCTGATTTGATTTTACATTGCCCTTACAAATCCATAGCCAGAGCCATGAGTGAGATCGCAACTACAAAAGGAAATATTGTCGGGTTTGTCATATCAGGTTTGTGTTGTATGGGAGGAAGGCACAACAGCCATTATTGAAAATCTAATGACAATTAGTGGAGAAAACCAAAGTTGACTCCAGGGTTTCACATTAGAAATAATAAATATAAAGCTTCTTTTAAATTATTTTAATAGATCTAACTGTTGAAGTTAAGTTTTTACAAGCATATAATTTAAAGAAATCTCAGATGTAAATATATATCTATGATGAAAACATATTAAAGTCAGTATTGTCATATTGCAACATTATACTGGGACACATACATGGAAGTGTCATACATAAAACAGGCATTGTAATTTTTTTCACTTTATTCAACTTTCTAAAGAGCCAGCTGGAGAACTGTAACCAGTTTGGGGCATAATGCTTCATCAAGGTGGACCATAATCTGACCAGTGACCTGACAAGAGCATTAAAAATGAACTTGTGGTGACAAAATCCCATCTATAGAATAGCAAAACCTTATGATAAAAAGAGTAAATAAATAAATAAATAAATAAATAAATAAAGCAGAAGCAGTCCTCAACGAGTTTCTGTGCAAAAAGAATTAATTGTGCAATACGGGTAGGAAAAGTAACAGTGACCTTGAATTGAATTCAGGAAGATTTAATTAAATTTAAGAAGAAATTTTCTAATTCTGAGGATACTGAAGTACAATAAATTCTGTAGAGACTGCAAAATCTTTGTTGTTGGACCTGTTTAAGAAACATCTTCAGAAGAGCAGTGATTCTGCTCTGGGACAGAGATCTTTACAAGCATCTTCCATCCCTAATTTATTTTATTGTGTGGTTCATTTGATTCCCATGAAAGCATGCCAAGTTCAGATTACTGTGATGTCTAACACCTTGCTACATTTCAAATAACACCATGTTCTCATAAACTGAGTATTACGAAGCTTCAGCATGGTTTGTTTCTATGGTAAGTTAACAGCAGAGCATCAGTACGAGCTGTGCCTACACACACTTTGGAATTTTCCGATCTTAAGTGGCCACGTTTGTGTTTATGAGACTAAGCTTGAAATTTTGAACTGAACAGAGTAGTTTATATAGAATGGGAGACAGGTTAGAAGTAAACACTTCCCTAATTGCAATTGGATCCCTCTGGACAGGAATCCACCATCAAGTATGGCCATGACAGTAGCAGCAAACAGAATTTTTCCAATATTACAATTCTTCCTGTAAGCAATAGATGCCTGGCTGAAATGGAGAGCCATGAAGAGGAAAGAAAAACAAGGAAAGAACTGGAGTTTGATCACTGTTTGATCAAGTTAAGTTGTAAAGTTCTGTGCAAAGAAAGTACCTGAATCAGTACAATTCATTGTGAGGTTAAACCTAAAGCTACAATAACAAAATGTACAAAGGGTCTTTGATAACCTGATTTCAATCCTGTTTTTATGAAATAATTTGATCAAAGATCACTACATAGTCTAAGCCACTTTAAAAATGCAGTCTTTACTGCTAAAGCTAAATCAACTTAAACCCTA
The DNA here is from genome assembly GCF_013377495.2 of Cygnus atratus. Classification (NCBI taxonomy): domain Eukaryota; kingdom Metazoa; phylum Chordata; class Aves; order Anseriformes; family Anatidae; genus Cygnus; species Cygnus atratus. The sequence goes on from NC_066362.1 coordinate 27,935,791, forward strand.
CTGAGTCCTTTCTTTATTTCTTATGGATATTTTTCTGATGCTTTTTAAAATTTTGGTTGACATGAAGAGTTCCAGGTACATACATAATGCAAGAAAAATTAGGGGAAGAAGCAGTAAACATGAATGTAAAAAAGGAGATACAATAATAGCAATTTTATTTGTAATTTTTCAGTGGTTTTGCTAATCCTTCTTTTGGAGGGAGAAGCACAATCCTATTTGGATTTAACCAAAAACCAACCAACTAACTAAAAACCACAGTAAAAACACTGATATGAGACCAAGAAGTATACTATGCAAATAAAGTGAACATTACCTACAAACTAGATTTATGAATGGTGGTATTCAGTAATATTTATGAGTGACTTGATAACAAGAGGCATAAGGCCTGATCTAAACCCCTTGGAATAATTCTGCAGCATTAAAATCTTTTTCTAAGTGTGGACTGTAAGGCTCCAGAAGAATCTCTGTGCCATGATTACAAATCAATTTATATATTTGTTTGTGCAAAGTACCACATGCATTCACATACACATACAACAACTAAATACCTTTTTTCTTGAAGGAAATGCTTATATTCTGTGGGGAAAAAAAAAAAAAGCAGCAAAAGCAGGAGTGGTTAGCTGAAAGAGGTATTTGCACTTGTGGTCTCTATCTGCGCTGCCTGACTTACTCCAGTCGCCTTCTTCTTGGATTGCTTATCTACCTTTTAAATCTTTTGGTGCATGTGATTTCATGAGGACCTAGCAGGCATGATCCAACATGCAGGGCTCTGTATCTCCAAAGAAGGCGGTGCAGCAGAATGAACCCCATTCCTTGGGTTCTCACTATACCTGACAAAAGAGCTTGCTCTGAAGGGCAGTCTTAAAAGACTGTATAGACAGAGCTGAGAAAGAATTCTCCACTTTGGGAGATCTTTTAAGAATGAAAATTATAATAGAGTGAAATGACAAAGAGCTTTGATTTTAAGCTAAAATGCAAGTGAAGACAGACAGGCAAATGTCCTCAGGCTCCTCATCCTAGTTTCAGCCCTTGTGAGGAGATCTGGTAGGGAGTATATTCTTTATGATTAGAAACTTGCAGGGATAAAAAAGAAAAGACCTGAAGCTAGTAAAAATGTTTTGCAGAAAAGGAACAGAAAGACATTTTGCAATTCCCAGGGCATTTAGGTGCTGGAGAAATGATAGCAACTGTATGAGAAATTCCCAAGGAGTATACATGAGCATCACAACAGGTTAGGCATTTGAATTAAAAGTAGATGTTCATCAAGCTTGCCCAGGGAAAAATTATCCTTATTATTGTGTCTTAGCACCCACAGTAATCTTCATAAATGGCAAGCTAATCAAGGAATTATAATAATAAATATGCTCAGGGGCATTATCATCTTTAGCTGCATTTGTAAAAAGCAGACACACCCAGCTGCCTTGGTGCCAAACATATGTAATACTTCACATAAGATAAAGTCTCTTACGGCATCAGATTGTAAAAACTTCATCTGAATCATGTAGCATATATTGCATAATCACTACTACTAGCATGCACATTAAAAATAAATAAGTAAATAAAATAAAATTATCAACCTAGGCACATGATCAAAATATGCTGGAAATGAAGTTAAGACAGAAACATTTATCCTTCCTTCTAACTAATCTTACTTTACACAGAATGAAAACCTGAATTTCAGCCTTTATTTTACCAGTCCTCTGTCATGTCTTGTCATCAGCTTCTTACAGTGAAACCTCAGTTACTAGCCTTCTCTTTTAAAGACATGCCTCAATACACATTGCACCTAGTTCAGATTTCATGTCCTTGAAGTATTTGCCAGATATTCCTTTTTATAGTATCTGCTTGCTTCTTCTTTTAACATTTTAAACCTCATCAATCTGTAACAATTCCTCTATTTGCCTCTTAGTGACTTGTCTAAAAATTTCTGAATTTCTTCCAGAGATTCCTTCACATGTGGAATCAAACCATCACCATTGCCCTTCCTTCTTTCGAACACCTTCAGCCTCACTGCCTCCAAGACATCTAAGAAACAAAGAATGGATGAGGGGTTTACTTCCCTCATAGCACACGTACTTATTCATCAAAAACAAATATGTCCCCACTTGCAGTCCTATATAATACATATAGGACATATTATTTTGGTGTTTCCTTCTCACTTGCTCTGCCCATGTAACCTGCACTCCGCAACTGTGTCACCTGCACAGGAGAGCGGAGGCCAGCACGGGAGGAGGCAGCTCTTCATCTGCCCTCACAGCATGAGCACTGATCATTGCAGGAAGAAAGCAATAAAAAGCCTCATCTCTTTCTTCATCTAAAAATTATACTTAATTCAAAGCCCGTATCTATCCATGCAGCAAATTTCTCATGCAGTTTTCTTGTTTGTTTGTTTGCTTGCTTTCCGTGTTTTTACAGTTAATACTGAAAATAGCCCAAATAATAATCAGGCTGATGTTTTGGATTAAGTAAAACCATAGGGGTACTATAAAGGTGTGAGAAATCATTGTATGGATTAAAGAGACACTGCACTTCTGCAAGCTTTTTCAGACACATCTTCATTAGAAATGTTACATTTTCTTTCCTGAAAAACTTGAAACTAAAATTATCTAAATAGTCTGGATCCTATCCTCATACTCTCAAACCTTAACTGCTTTTTCAGTCAAGTACTACTCACGGTTAGTTTTATAACACGAAAGACCTTTCTGTAACCAATGACCAACAGAATTTTCAAACTTCTTGTAATATTTCACCTTCTCCAATGTACTGATAATTAAACTTACAAATAGACTGACACCTTTTGCAATAGATATTACATTTTGTCCTCTGATTTCATGTCAGTATTTTATGAAAAATGGGTTGATATATTTGAAAGTACCATTACAAATATCTGGCTATGAAATATTTTGTTGACAACGGTGTGTCTTGTGTCTAGTCCTCAATTGTTCCTATGTAACCATAGGTTCAGAGACTGAAAAGGGAAGCAAGATTTTCAAGGACTAATAAGGAGCTTTAAAATTTATTAATGCATATGACGCAGAGCAGGTTTTTTTATGTCCTTTGAGTATATTTCATCTAGGTATGATACTGGCAATATTTTACTATACCAAACTAGTTATAGTGCCACTTAATACAAGAATACTAAATAATAAACTAAGTTTTAGCTCTTAGCTCATTTCACATGTTGCTATCAACAGGCAGTGCTCGTTTTGCAAACACCAGTAGGTAGACATGAGATTCCACGTAAAGAACAAACAGAAATAAAGCTTTATTTATTTATTTATTTATTTGACTTCAGGTGTGTAATGATCTGCTAGTAGTTTACTGTTTCTAATATTTCCTTTGTTTTAATTCACTAGGAGTCAGTGCATTTTACCTGTGAACACTCATCTATGTTTTCTTCCTAGATCATCAGTTTTTTGTACAAGGACTTGGAAATGCCACACAAAATATGGATCCTGACTAGGTATTTTGATAGTGTCTTAGTATTACAATAAATACACTAGTACAATAAGTATTACTTCAGCTGTCATTTAAAATATATACATCCTACCTATTAGAGATGGAATTTTTATTTTACAAGACAAAATATACATACTTCGTGCTCCGAGATTTAAAAGATAAAGTAATACAGACATATTATTACAGCATTTTTAGTCAAAAGGCCTTGCCTTTTATGAGAGAGCAATCTGGATAATATCTATTAATCTGCTGCAACTCCCAGGGCTCTGCTTGTGCAATACCACAATGGACTGAAGAATATAAATGGGAGAAAGACCATTTAATGTCAGGACTTTGGGATTGCTTTGAAATACTTTCTGGAGCACAGTTTATGGCATAACACCTACGAAGCTACCTGAACGCAGCACTATGGCCAACAGCTGAAGCAATCTTCAATTTTAGATGAATGTCAGAGGTTCTCACCCTCTTCTCCAGCAATCCCAGGTTTCATTAATATCATTAAGACATCAATGCTACAAGCACTCTAACATTTATAGTTACAAAAAAACATAGCTAGTGAACTACTGGAAATGATATCATGACAATATGACTCATATCGACACTCTAGGACTTATCTACACTGATAAATTGAAGAGTACCAGAGAATGTGATTTTCTGTGCTGGTAAGCTGTGTGCACAGCTCTTGGCTGGCTTTTTGACTTTTGCTGACCTGCACTCTCCCAAGCAACCCCCATGCAGTTCTGCAGTCACACATTGCCAAGCACCGGTCCCACTAGAGATCACTGTATTTTTGGAGGCTAAAATGCTTATTAACTCAGGTGTGTCTCATCCCATGTCAGTCACCCAGTTCAGCATCCAGGAGCAGTATGCTTACTGACGCAGGTCATGCCTATGTGCTGAAAACAGCTGAACCATGTGTTGTTTGAGAGACTCTCAGCTAAAGTAGCCAAGATGTGATTCTGAGATGACTTGGACAAGTTTCAAAGGAGCCCGATTTCATAGCTTAACAGTCTAGAAAAACAAATCCTTTTCAGAAACAACAGCAATAAACGCTACTTGGAAGGGAAAGAGAGGAGAAGATTCCTTTCATTCTGAAGTGTAGCAGCAGGAACCTCCAACAACATCCCACAGTGTGTCTGATGTACCGGTTAAGTACTGGTTTTATATGGACATCTTACACAATCTGGATGAGTTTTACTTCTGACATCAAACTTTTGATACCAGCCACTGTGTTACAAGAAGCCAGTTTTTGAGGAGGAGCCAGAAAAGCAGAACTATCTTTGAAACATTTACATGAAAACATAGAATAAAATGTAGAAGAAAGGGAAAGCTCACCAGAAGTTTAAGACAGAAAGCAAGATCAAAGCAGGCCAGTTTTAAAAAATATTTTCCATCCCCGACTCTGTACCTCTCCATTCCTTCCTGCTTGCACATACAAATATTGTGACTGTTGTGACTCCTGCCCACTAACCAAAACCAGAGTATACAAACTCCTGTGCTACATGAACATTATTTATCACTTTTCAAGATTTTCTTAAAGGAAAAAAAGAAGAAAAAAAAAAGAAAAAAAAACAGGTTTGACTGCGAAGCATCTGTTTCTGGAGTCTGTGTCAATCAATTCCACAAAAATAGTACCATATTACCATTTCTGTAAATTCTAATCAGGTTGATGGTATTTTTCGTCTTTATGTTTAGGCACTTAAGGCTGAGAATTCTGAGTTATGTAATTTGACAAAGTCTGCAGACAAAGTAATTTTCGGAGCTCGAGTTAGTCACCAGCTCAAAGAGGAGCCCTGCTCTCAGCACTGGCACTGAATTCCCCTTACTATGGATAAAAGACCAAGCTGGCTGTCCAGAAAAGTTGGCTTGGGTTCTGGTAACCAGGCAGTAGAGAATGCTGCAAAGGCTCTGGGGTGTCATCAGCAGCTACATGATTTGCACAGAGACCAGGGATCAGAATAAAAAGGCTCAGCTTCAAGCTCTCCATTTTTTATTTTTAAGAACACCGTCAATATGAAAAGGCCTAGAAATTTCTTTTAAAATAATTTAACAGCCCCTGATACTTTTCTTTATATTTTTCTGCATCAAATTTTGAGAAGATTCTGACTAGAGGCCTTGTGTCTTTGTAAATAGCTGTATCGTTTGTCCATTGCAAAAAAGACAGAGAAAAGGTGAATGACAGAAAGACTACATGGACTAATGCTGCAAATTAAAGACACTGACAATCAAAATTGAATAGGAGCAAAATAAAAATAATGCAAGTAATGCTGCAAGAGAGATTAAATTTCTTCCTGACTAGAAGGCATTGAAAAAGCCTCTTATTAGTAATCACAGATATAACAACCAGGCCAGCACAGTATCATTGAGACAATATATTCTAGTGACTGGAGATGATTATGCTAGTCAGGAAAATAAATTAATTTTACTTAAGCTGACTCCCTTTATCTTCAAGGCAAGTGTTTCTTTGACTTGTCTGACTCAATTATAGTAGCACAGATACTCCCTTTATTACAAGCAGCATTGGCAGATGCCATAACTACAAAGTGAGCACTTTCAATGACCAAATAAGCACCATTCCTTGAAATTTGTAGCAGACACATGGAATGCACTCAAGCTTTTACATCACCTTGCAAGACAAATCACACCATCACCACCATTTTAATGTATTTACATTGTGAATTAATAAAATTCCAAAGTAGACATTTTGCTACAAAACTAAAGTTCTGAAGAAATCCTAACAGCAACGTCTTCAGGAATTTTCACCTTTATCAATAAATATAAATGTTGGAAGAAGAAATTTCTGAAATTTTTCCAAGTGCAAGGGGTACTGCTCACAGCTTCTGCACTCCAGAATAAAAGTTTTTCTCAGATAAGGATGTTTTTTGTATTTTGTATAATCAAAAGCCTCTGCCACAACTCTTCACTGAAAAATGATGTCTATTCTAGAATGCGTTTTAAGTTTTGCAAATATATTATCGCCATATCTGGCATAGCAGAATTCTGGGTATTTTTCTAGGTGTTACAAGCAGGCAAAATAATTACAGCTGAAGGTCCAACAACGTAGTTTTATAAAAGTTAAAAATCAATGATAAGGAGAACATTTATACTTGAGAACAAAGAAGGGGATTCAACAATGTACATTCACACAGTCATAAATTATTGTGTTGTATCGAACCTGTCACAAGCCATATGTACTCACCTTCACTGTAATACAGCTTCAGCAAGTTTCCTGAATTTCTCAGCTAAAAAGTAGTATTTTGGGAACAGAGGGAATTCAACATTTCACATGATAGCATTTAGTGTATCCTCAAAATGAGCTAATTAGTAAGACTAAAGATAGAAAGAGATCTGGTCCTGTATCCAGCCTTGCATTTTTTAAACTTCTTTCCTTGTAGAAAGGAATAAAAGCTTCTGACAAGCAAAGAAATAAGGGATAGGTCAAATCTGTGCTTGATTAAATTGTTATACTGTTAAGTTTTACCATATGTTGATTGTCCAAAACATTATAAATATAATTGAGCATAAAATATTTTTTATACAGAGAGGTGTTCAACCAGTACAAATTAGCTGCAATTAAATCCTGCCTTTGCTGATTACTATGTGTTCAACTGTCAGTCTCTCATGTCTATTCACGCTGTAGCTCATTTCAAGTAAGATCCAACAATATACAAATTTCAAACAGATTTAAATCACTTAAGACTAGTAAGGAAGAAACGCAAGGTGAAGGTGAAATTCAAGGCACAGACAAACTCCACTCTGCAGTGTCTCAAGAATTTGCAGAGGGAGTGACTCATAATGGGGCATGTTTCAATGCTTTTGTAGGATCCTCAGGTGAGATACAAATGGTTTTGGACAACGATTACAGCCCGTTCCCCCCTTTTTGTGTGTGTGTGTGTGTGTGCTTATTGTTAATCGGAAATGCCAGAGGGATGCTTTGGGACATTAAAATGGCCTTTCTCTCTATGTTCTGGGGAAGTTCTGCATAGTGACTTGCAGCAGCAACTAAATGAATGTAGCCCTTCAGTGCTTCCTTTCAAGGGGCAGAAAAGTAATTCTATTTCCATGCTCATTCAGTCTTCATTTCTTGTGCTGATTATGCCAATTAGAGCAGTCCTCTTAGTGAGGTGGGCATCTGTCTCCTAGAAATCTCACCCATCTGTTTATATGCTTGCAGGTACTAACAGCTGTAGAACGAATTTGATATAGATATGTAACTATCCCCAACCACGAGTGAGGAGAGAAGCTACAGACTGCGTGGTAAACACTCTGCCAAATCATTTATGCTCTTTCTGCCCTAGTATGCTCCTTTCCTGTACCATGAGATACAGATTATATAAGCTTAAAAACACATATAATATGCACATGAAATACATACTCCATTCCATTAAAATTTTAGATGAATGTCAGAGGTTCAGAGGTTCGTCTCTGACAAATTTCCATTAAACCTGAAGAAAACTGTGAACTACCTTTACTGCAGCTACATACAACTGTCACTTATAGGTACAGAACAATTCATGATCAAAGAGAAAACTCTATCTAAATAAGATGCATGATTGCACATCTAAAACAAAATCTCAGTCTTTTGTTTTCATTTTTGTTTTTATTTTTTGTTTCCCCTCTAATAATTAGCCTTACAATTACTTATTTTAAAGTATAAAGAATGTCTAATTCATACATTCTTCTTGGTTCCCTGGCGTACCCATGATTTGTTTTCAAATGAAATTCAAATTCCTTATTCTCAAAGTCCTATGCAGCTTGACCCCTGAAGAACCTCATTTATTTATTTTTCCCCTCCTTATAATGTGTCAGCTTTCCTTTTCTGCTTATGGTCTTCTACCCTGGGTGACTCCAAGATTTTTCTCATGTTGACCTACATGGCAGTTCCATGCTATTATTTCACTCAAGAACTTCAAATCTTCCTTCAAAACTTGCTCTTTTCAGTTAGCTTCCTAATACAGACCTTAATCTGGCCTCCTACCAAATGTTATCCATAGATTTTAAGATTTGCTTAAGCTTTAATAAAAGCAAATTAACAAACAAAAAGTTCAGACCTAAATAGCATTAATAAAATGCATATGTCAAATAGGACTGATTTCAAGACATTTCACTACTTCTTACTTCTGTTCTTTACTCTTTTTCTTTTTTCTCTTGCATTTTAATTCCTGTTGAATCAAATTTATATGCTACAATTGATGTGTTTAAAACTGTCCTACTTTCAACCTGAGAGGGTTGAATGATGTTACAGCTTTATAGCGTAACAGTATTATTTTGCTTACAGTAGTAACTGTTTGGATTACAAAGTTCCAAAGGCAATAATGGCAGAAGTAAATCCTTTTTAATAATGAACTGATTTTAAAATATACTGTGTTATCTTGCATGTAACAGTAGCTGCAAACACACTCTTTGCTATGAATAGAATATACATGAGTAGCAGAGTTTTTTTACATGCCATGTATGACCAGTGTGCTGTAATGACCTGCGTACAAAAACAGTTAACATATTAAGATAAATGAGGCCATTGGGAGGGCGATTTGCCAGGAAAGAAGAGGCTAGGATTCTGCATTAACACTTCGGACACAGGACATTACTGAGGGTAAAAGTGTTTTGTGGGGTTGTGTTTGTTGTTGTTTTGGTATTGTTTGTTTGTTTGCTTGTTTTTAAATGGTAACGAAACCTATACTTTGAATTTGTCCAAAAATTCTTTAGGATAATCCTGAATTGGGCAACATAAAAATCAACAGTCTGTTCACTTCTGAAAATCCTTGCCATCCTCTTGAAGACTGGTTGCAGTTTGTCTCCTGTGCTTTGAGACTGAGCATTCAAAAATGCAGACCTACAATAGCCAAGCTGCCCCTTTTTATCTGGAGGCTTTAGGTATCCCCCAAGACTTTTATATAAATGTAGTGCACTCTGGTTTACATTAGAAAAGGAAACATTTATCTTATCACATTGATATCGTCTCAGTACAATATTACATTCTGGAATAAGAAAATATTGCAACTTTTCTTGAAAAGGTCAAGAGGTACTGTTTATCTTCGGGGCATAATGAATTACATCGCATTGCCTGGCTAGGAACTCCAAGAGAACAGTACATGTTTTGACGCATAATGCGCAGCTCAGTGTTCTGAGACAGGAGGTGGAATAACAAACAAAGCTGCGGTATAATACTTCGGCTTCAAAATTCTGTATAAATAGGAAACGATGCAAGAAACCTAGTAAGTAACTAGTGCTCTTGCTATTAAAAAAATATATATGTGGGACAATTCTAATGTGGGATGACCTACAAATCTCTTCAGCCTCTTAATTGCATTCTAAATTAGAGTTTACTTATTTACATTATATGCTAAACTTAATAGCTGCTCTGCAAGGCAATTTAATAGCTAGAAGTTTCTGGCTTCCAATTTTATAGTTAGAACACATCTTTTTATTTATAAAAATCACAACTGTTATGTCTGACTGCTTACTTTGTGCTGCAAGGATCACACTCTCAATTCATTTTTATTGATCACTAAATACTGCCCATTGTTCTAAAATGTTTAAACTTAAATTTTACAATGGTTGATCAGAAGAGAAAATATTATTGCTTAATCTGAAGTCCCAATAATAGAGACACTCATGTCTCTTCATATTTCCTGCATCATACCCAGTAACTTATAAATGGAAATTTTAGTGGAAAAATCTGTGATGATACTTATCAAGCAAAAAAATGTTTTGCCCACAGGAAACAATGAAAACACATGCACATTTTTAATATCCTTATCTTTCAGCAGCTCATCTACATCCCACAAATTGTTTATGAGGGAAATTTAAGACTAGTAAGTAGTAATATGTGCTTTAGTCTCACATTTTTATTTTCTAAAATGACTGAGAAATTGAACTAAAGAATGAACTGTGGCGTCTGTGGAAAAAAAAAATAGCAAATTATACCAGAGACTAGTGGCAAACCTAGTCTCTTGGAAAATCTCCAGTGCCCTGCGAACTTCTGCCTGCAATCATATTTTGCCTGGTATATTACAAAGTTAGCAGCAGGCACACATAGACCAGAGCAGTCATATGTGAGGGAGACATGGTCTCAGCATGCCCCATTTCTGCTCAGAGCTGGGGTGCTTGGCTACTACTCTCTCTAGCCAACATTTCTGCAAGGAAATTTTCCTTACTCTTTCAAATTTTCTTTCCTTACTCTGTTCAAATTCAAAACGGTGACCACAGTGCTCAGTTTTTACTTTACCTCTTACTACCGGAAAGGGGAAGTACTCACAGAGCTGGAATTTGTCTCATATGGCAGGTGAGAGCACCAGCTCTCATAATCTACTCACTCAGCACAAGAACTCACATTTCAATCTATTCTTCTATGAGATCTTGAAACACCCAGTGGTCCAAGGAGTATCAGCAGACAGGAGGTGCCCTAACACATACTGTAGATCTTTATCAACGTGGGGGAAAAAAGAGACATACCAACAGTCATATCTAGATTAAACGCAAAGGAGATACTGAAAGAACTTTAATTTCTATTCGGTTCAGAATAGAGGTATGACAAATATGAGAGGCCAATATAGAAATCATATTTGTGGGTACTGGATTATATAAGAAAACAATGAAGATCTGTATGAACTGTATTACTTGAGGGCGCTAAGTCTTTATCAAACCACCTTCATATAGAATCACCTGTAAAGTGCCAACTGAACAGCTGCACCAGTAACAGGCAAGACCTCTTTACGTGAAATAAAGTAGGTGAAGAGGTTGAGCTTGAACCTCCATCATCTTGGAGACAAAATCATGGCTGGATCAGTTTTCCAGAGAATATGCCAAACATAGAAGTTTTTGGATTAAGTCAGGGCTTCATTTTTAGATATTACTCCATCATTTAAAAAAAAATAAAAAAAGTATTTATTGTAAAAAAATAATGTAATTTAGGGTATCACAACACGTCTTACAGTTCTGGGAGATGAAGACATTATCAAATTGAACACTGAAATAGGGAGTTGAGCTCATAAACTTGTTCAGAAAACAGTTTGGAAAATGATTAGAGTCTGGCCCGCCATATACAGACCTTAAATAGCTGTTAGAAGAAAGTAAAATGAAAATGAAGAAAAGATTATTTTGTACTTAAAAAAATAAAAAAATAAAAAAATAAAAAACAACGTTCATGAATTCCTTTGTTTTCCGTTAGGTTTGTTCTTTTTTTTTTCCTTTTTTTTTTTTTCCTCGACCTGAAGAAACTGAAGTATACCCCATTATTTAGAGTGTCATCTAAGGTATCGAGAAACTTTCTGTGGAAAGGGGAATAATACACATTTTGGTCAGATTTCCAGGTAACAACCACAACTGCCTCCGTCTAGAACTGAAATGAACAGAAATATACAGAACATGCCTTTTTCCCTTGTTTTCTTTCAGAAGTGTTTTTACTTTCTTGTCACAATTGAAGCAAAAGCCAAGAAGGAAAAATGACAAATTTACAGGAAGCTTAGATTTTTTTTTCTATAACTCACTACCAGATTAAATATTAAATATTAACAGGCTTGAATACAGTTCTGCTCAGTTCTGCCAGTTGGCTTGTAAGTATGTTATCTGAGTCTTGAAAATAATGTTTTCTGCAGAGTTTTTCTTGAGAACAATACTCTTGATTTTAACGAGCGTGCCTAGTATGTATAAAATGCTTAAAATTCGTAACAAATTACCACTGGTGTCCAAACCACTAATACAATAAGCTAAAATCATAACTATAAAGTAGTCAAATTAAAAGTAGATATAACTCAGAATTCTCAAAAAATTAGCCATTACCATTTAGGAAACAATGCATGTTGCTTTCCACACATTTTAAGAGAGAAAACTTAACTTTAAAACTAAAGAAAGTTTTCTACTTTGATCTTCTAAATTTTCTCTGATGTTTCTGTATTTTGTTTAACTTTTCTCAGGTCCTACCAATGTCTTTTTTTTTTTTTTAGTTATTGTTGTTCTTTCAAAGCAAAGCCATTTGGCGTCCACAAATTTCTCATGGGATTTTGAGAACCAAAATCCATAAATGAATTTTAAATACTAAGTTAAAAGCTGTCCCTTCATACTCTTTTTGTACCAATACTGGATAGCCGTGTTGATAAATGGCAATAACTCAGATCTGCTAAAAGACCTGCCTGTATCTTCAGTAAGTCAGGTCACCATTCTCTGAGGAGGAACTGAAGATATTCCTGCACTCACTGGACATCTTAGATTTAACACTTGGCCTCTCAGGTCGGTTTTCATCTTTTAAAACTGATTTTTGGCTTTAAGGAATGTTTCTGAAGGGCTTGGCTAGCTCCAGGCATTTAACCCTGCCTGTGCACTTGCAGCACACCAAAGGGTGCGTCTGTCAACTGGAAGTCACCAACAGTGCTGAAGAAGAGACACGACAGCCTGCCACAGCACGGCGAGTCCAAGACTGACAGAGTACCCTTGACACACCCTATACATTTTGAACAAACCTGGAGAAATATGGTACTGTCTGAGGATCTAAGGAGATTTTGGAGGCCAGCTTAGGAAGCAGGAGAGGGACTGAGAAGAAGAACAAAAAAGTCATGAACAAAGTAGACTTTATTATGATCATTCAAGTATTTCCAGCCTGTGGTACTAGGAGATGCAGCAATTAGTGGTCATCCTTGGAAAAGGTAAAGAAAACCGAAGAGGAATAGTGGTTTCTGCCTTGAGGACTCTTTCACATCTCATTCACATCACAGGAGCTGTTGGAAGTTACAGTTAGCCCTTACAGCACTTGTTTGATTATTGGCCTACATGTTAAAACATAGTAGATATTTCATGCTACTCTTCCCTTATATTGGTAAAGAAAGCTCTTCTCCATCAATCTGAAATTTCTCTATTAAGCCTCAGGTGGATACAAAAGAGCCTGCAAAGACAGGGATGGGAAAGGATGGGAAAAGCCCACTGACGCTTACTGCAGTTAATCATAAAATGGAAGAAACAAGAAAGGAAAAGGTATTTGCTCATCAGATCATACAAAAACAATTAGGGGATATCAGACTTTGCCAACAGATTTTTATTATTTGGGAAATCATTATAGAAGAGCAAAAACTCCCATCAGAAATGGCCACACATTGTGCTAGACATTGTATAAATACAGTGCACAGACAGATTTCACAATAGTTTTGGATAATGTTCATGGAGGTTAAGGGGCCACTGAATGAAAGTATAATTAAGTTTTGCAGTGTAAAGTTTCTCATGTATCTATTGTGATTCAATGATATAAAAACAAAAGGTTAAAAATATTTTGCTTATCTATTAACATAAATGGTATGAAGAAAGATTTTTGGCCTCTCTTTAAGAGCAATGAAAGACAGCCCTGAAAATAACAGGATAAGACATTAAAAGAAGGTTTTAGTAGCAAGGTTCCATACAGTAGTAAAGCTGGACAGTGCCATCCACTTTTCTGTATGCAGATATTTTGTCTAGTCCTGAAGTGGTCAGGCAGTTGGACTTCATGACCTTTGTAGGTCCCTTCCAACTGAACTACTCTATCCTATACAGCAGTCATGGCATCATAGAGCAGTCATATAATTAGAATTGATCTGAAGCAGACAAAAAAAAAAAAAAAAAAAAATATTGGTCTCTCAGGTCTTTTTGCAATGGGAGACAAGTTTTTGCTGACTTTTGGTGCTTGACTATGGCACCTCTTTCTGCTCCCAAGTGTCCATCTCTGTGGCTCTGTGATTTTCTTCTCAACCTTCCCTCCTCTTCTCACCCTCCAGCTCCTCCTCTCCTTTCAGTCTGTGCTCCCAGACCTGCATCTTGGTTTCCCTCCTATGCTCCTCATCATTAGTTTCTTCTTTCAAATTCTTCTTATCAACAATATGCATACAGTTAATTTTCCTTGCATTTCAGAGAATACATA
>NC_066362.1:27952628-27985128 GCF_013377495.2 Cygnus atratus
GCTTTCTTTCTTTCTTTCTTTCTTTCTTTCTTTTCATATTAGCTGTTTGATATAAGATGGATTATTATATACGTAGGTATGAAAATAATTACGCATATTAACAAGACTTAAGAGAAATACCTGAAGAAGTATTTAAATACAAGACTATGCAGCAAGCACATTCAAGTTTTTAACTACAAAGCAGCCACACATTGACATAATAAAAATCTCAGACCAAAATAAGAACCTCTAGAGCTACCTAATACTTGAAATTCATTCTAATAAGCAGAATGATTCTGTGTTGAGTAAGTTGAACATATCTGTTTAGTGCAATACAGATGTGATCATCAGAGAAAGCATGGCAAGGAAATATGTTTATACAGACAACTGTAACACTCCCATTTTAAACAATTATTCAAATACTAAATTTCAGTACTTTCATTATTGGATAACTTAGGCTCTCAATACTGGACAGAAACTTTGGTGCTCTGTAAACAGCAAACAAAGGTATTCCCAGCCCCAACTACCACACAACTGACATGAAAATCAAAGGAAAACAGAATGTTTCATACAACCTCAGAAAAAAAAAAAAAAAAAAAAAAAAAACAGAAAAAAAAATAAATCTAAACTCTTTCCAAATTAAATAAAAAACTACAATTCCCATTTTATTGCCATATACTCAAAGATATTTCAGT
Source organism: Cygnus atratus (assembly GCF_013377495.2). NCBI lineage: Eukaryota > Metazoa > Chordata > Aves > Anseriformes > Anatidae > Cygnus > Cygnus atratus. The sequence goes on from NC_066362.1 coordinate 27,953,303, forward strand.
AGGTTTGTTTTCTCTTTGCAACAGGCATTTGAAAATTCTGCTATGAAGGTGCAGTGTATTGGTTTCAAAAAATTGCATTGCTAGAGATCTGGAAGACAGAAGAATTTATACTATTTTTTTTTTGTGATTATTGAATAGATTATTTTTAAGGTATTTTAAAGTATAGTTCAAATACACAGAAAGCTAAATTGTTTTTCATCTTAACTTGAATGCAAGTGGATAAATCACTATTTCAGAAGACAATAGCTTGCAGTCCATGTTTCACTGGTTATGAGATTGCACACCTTTTCATGATACACTTTATCTCAAAGTTGTCTGTGGCTGTTCCTATTATGCTGTGTGCATGACCTTTTAGTAAGCTGAAGAAGATACAGTTATCTTCTTTTCTGACATGCAACATCTATCAATCAACATGTTTTCACGTAATTTATTCAAGGCAAATAGCAGCTCCTAAGGCTAGTGAACCGCAGCACTATCCCAGTGATTTTGATTAAGGAACGATGTGCACGGCTTAGGTGAGAAATGAAAAATGCATACCACTGTTGATAAAGATGTAAACGATCTGAAAGACCAAAATGTATATATTTTAAAGTGATTCACAGAAACTAATACAACCTAGTATCATAAATACAGGAGGTGTGTTATTTGATGAACTTCTAACGTTACCAGTCCACTTTACCTTTAGTTTTTAAAGCAATGCCTATGTAGTTTTCTTGGACTAATCTACATTTTTCTCATTGAATCAAGAATGTAAATTAAGACAAAATGATTCTTTTTCAATTTCATGCTGAAGTAGCTCAAGTTAGTGAACGTAATTTCTCCTAACAAGAAAAATTTATCACTGTACAGCTCACTCAGTTGCCTCTTGTAGTGAGGCACAGTATGCATTTATGGAAGTGAAAGGATAAAAGGATTGACAAATGTGGCAAAAGAACGGTCCCTTTAACTAATTCAAGGAGAGGCAAGCACAATTAAATAACTCTTACTAAACAAGGAAATGTAAAAATCATTACATTATCTCAATAATAATCCTCATCTCTGACATAATGTGTTTTATTTTTCCACTACGATGGACTTATTTACTTTATACTGAAATAATTATTTCCTTTTGGAAAAAGAAACAAAGATGTCTTATTTTTGCATGCTTTCATTTTAGTTACTAAATAAAATGGAAGTTTTGTTCACCCTCAAATCTATCTATAATGAAATCAATGGATAAATATATAAAGAGGGCATTTAAAAGTTATTACTTATGTTTGAAAAGGGTTTATGTTCTTTAGAAGCTTTGCCATACATTTTTAGAGACAAAAGCCCAAAGGCCTGTTATGCCACATGCTAAAAATGAGAACAGAAATAATTCACCTTACTATACTGAAAAAACGTTTCCCTCTTTTACCTTGCAAAGAAATCACAAAATTCTAAATTATAATTTCAATTCTGGCATGATTTGATTAGTTCCTATCATTTCTGGTATGTTATTCACATGACACATCCAAATTTCATTTAAATTTTGCAACTATGACTCCAACCAGTTCTGTCGTTGTTTATATAATCAAAATGCCTGAGTCATAGTCTAAAAATCTGTTGTGCTGGCACTGTGCAAACACTGAACACATTGGCAACCTCTGCCCCTTGGAGGTTACCAGGCAAGGACAAGACAAGTGAAATACATGAATACATGCAGAAGAGACAGAAGGGAAATTACAATGAGACAATGAAGTAACATTGTCAGCGTGACAGTCAGTGATCTTTGTATACCATCCAAACCATCTAAATACGTCTCTGATGGGGAGGAATGAAGTCATTGTTGATGCAATCAATCCATCCACTGGAACCAGTAATAAAAGGTTACTATGAAAAATTAGAGAAACTAGAGAAAACTTTTACTAAGCTACTGAATAAAAGAGCACAAAAATGTTTATGGATAATTAAGTGCAAAAAACAAGTAACACTAGCTATAGCTTCTTGTAAAACGTGTAACAAACAGGAAATATATTATTAAGGTAGAAATAAAATAAAATAAAATGAATTCACTTTGTTAAATTTCTCTCTAAGAAATGGGAAACTTCACCCAAGTCTCTAAACTTCAGTTAAATCCCACTCTTAAATTTAAATCCAGCAGCATACTCTGCACTAATAATTTGGCATTTAAAATTTCAATAATCCCTGTAATTACAACAGCTTTGCCTTTTTACCTGTCGTTTGAAGAGAAAAAAAAAAGTTAGACAAATCTTTCTCTTATATAGTTTATTATATCAGCTCACTTCAATATGTGAACACAACTCTATATCAATTCACTGGATTAATCTAATCTAAACTGGTTAATCTCACTAAAAATGTTTTATTAGAAGGCAGGGGGAAATTTCCATTCCATTTTGATTTCGTAAGAAAACTCATCATGTGGGTGACTCCTCGGAAGGATCTCTGAAAGTTCAAAAGTACAGATGTAGAGCCAGAGAACAAGGGACACAGCTACTAAGAGTCAAAGGTCTGTTCCTCTTCCCCTTGGATGAGGAGTGCTCAGACACTCCCCCCTTTTTGTTGGGCAGTACAGGAAGGGCTCTCCCACTTCGCTGCCTCTAACACCAAGTTTGTGGTCCTGTTTCAGTATCCCTTAATCAATGGCTTTTGGAGGTTACAGGTACTTCCTGCCATTATGAAACTGATATTTTTGTTTCGCCTATAATGGAGGCAGCTTTTGTTACAGAAACAAAACATCTGAATAATGCGCATCTGCTCAAGAGCTATGTGCTAATAATGTACCAGTCTGTAGAACCTGACTTACATGGACAATCTTCAGTCTCTTGCATTTTTGCATTTATACAGATGGTTAGTGCCAAGTGCCCTTCAGACTCTTAGCAGTTGTCAAAACTAACAAATGATGGAGTTATTAATTAATTACAGCACTGCATAGATGCCTAAATTAGGGCCCCATTAGATTTGACACCATACATGCATGGCATAAAAAGATCATGCAAACACACAGCAGGGAAGAGCAAAAGGCAAAGACAAAGTGATCATGGTTACTAAAAATGCAAGAGTTTCAGTGCATCCACTGACTAACCACTGTTGAACTCGCTGTAGACACTGCATGGAAGTGAGCTGCAGGGGCAGCAACAGAAATAGTGGATTTACAGATTTTTATGGGGAACTCCTCTCAAGCCTAATATGAACAATGAAAGCTGGACTCACTGGCAGCGTGGAAATTGGTTTTGCTAAGGCCATACAGGAGAAAATATAGGAGGGAAGATTTGGAAGCTGTAGAAATCTGTAAGAAGTCCATAAACTTCCTTTCCCCCTGGTTCTTTGGGTCTTATTATGGACAAGCAGTGACTGCATGAGAACGAAAAGACTAAGTCACTCAAGAAATGACACACAGAGAACAAACAGAAGCAGAGATGGGAGATGCAGGACTCCTGGATACATTACAGTCTTCTCAAAGCCAGGAAGGCACTGTAGAAAACAGAAACAAAAAAGGGATGACTACATAATGGATAGCTTTGCAGTTTGAGACTAGAGACTAGACTGAGATGGAGATGGACAGAGCAGTGCAGGAATGAGAGAAAAAAGTAAGTTAGATTTAGGACAGTACTGCTGATTTGCAGAGATCTTCACCAGTTCTGCTACCAGGTCCTTCAGCGAAATACTCACAGGGATATAGGATCCTCCTCAATGACCAGGGGAGGAAAAGTGAAAAGAAACGTAAATTAGTTGACCTCAAAAAGATTTATTTCCCTTGTTATTCTTGTACAGATCAGAGCTAAACTCTTCAAAAATGGTAGCAGCTACCTAAGTGATAGAAACATACGGGGTATACCACATTCTACCACACAGATGATTATTACAATGTTTGAAATCACTCTGATGCTTTGCTCAGTCATAATGATTTGAAATGTGTTTTTCTTCATCAGAATCAACAAACCACAGCATCTCAAGAATGTATTATTGAAGTATGTACTTTTTTATTGTTTAGGACCCCAGATGTATTCACTACTTTCTAAACCCAGTTTGACACCAGTAAAACAGAGAGATACATTGCACTGGATGTCTCACAGCAGAAAATTGTAGAAAATTCAATTATGGAAATCCTACAGCTTTTATCACATCTAAACTGTGTTTCACCTCTTATTTAACTAAGATAAAAGATGACTTAGAGGTGACGCAATTATTGGGCAGAATGGATCTTGGGGAGAGCAGGATTTAAGTCCATCTTAGCTGTTCGTGTTTAGATGTAAAGTGAATGATCATTTTGCATAAGATGTAGATTACAGCATAAAAGTATAAAGTTGTGTAGAGCTAGGTGGGAACCAGTACTTCTTTGAGAGTAGTTCTGTTTATGTTACAGCTTCTCAATTTGTATTTCATGAAAGGACTTTTCATCTTTTCACCCTCTGCTAAGTGAACTCTCTTGCCAGCCTAGGCAGCTTATCGCTCCTGTCAGAAAAGGTGTCAGCAAACAGTGTGCATACTCTACGTTACAAACAAACGAGCACATCTTGCACTGTTCATTGCCAAGTGGGAACAGTATCTACAGTTTTCGTCTAAATACAATCAGGTTAGCATTCACATGAAAAAAAAAAAAAAAGAAGGAAAGAAAAGAAAAAAAGACTCTTCCTTCCCAAGCAGAGAATGCCTCCTGTGCCAATTTAATATGTGTATGAAACTGTATAAGCAGCAACTGTATTATTTTCCATAATTCCTGTTCTAAACTGTGTTGTTTTTTTTTGTTTTCCACAGAAGAATACATATAAAGAAAATTACAAAGCTAAAAGCACAGAGCAGAGACTTCAAAAATATTTTATCTAAATGTCTGTGTCTCAAATTAATCAATGGTTACAGTGATGTAGTATTACTGAAGCACACAATTTTAGGCCCAAAACATTGTAGATGGAGCTTCAAAAATACTAGCAAGTAGTACCTGAAACTGCTGTGAAACAAGCTTGATACACACATTAATAATTTCTGCCTGCAGGCAAAATCTGTGCAAAGAAAGAACAGCAGAGTGGATCTGCTAGGTTAAGTTTTGAAAGAGGCTGGGAAGATAGTACAGGTCCTCCAAATAATGTCCAGCTGGAAGAACAGGTAATCCTCCTTGGAACTGAACTGACTAGGTTAGAAACAAGGTAAGTTTCCAAGGCCAAAGTCATGGAAGGAAAGGGTCCACAGGAAAACTGATGAGTATAAAGCTTAAGGTTTAAATTTGATGTTTCACAGAGTATAGCTTGCCAAAGCCAAGAGAAATATAAAACTAGATCATACAACAGCCCTCCAAAGACGGGTGGGTTAGGATGTGAGGGTTTGGCCACCACAATGAATGTACGGGGAAAAGAACTATTTGGAAAAATGGTCAAAGAAGTAGACAGTTATCTAAGAAATTTCCCCTTTGGAAGAAGCTAAAAAACATATACGGGGACATGCAAAATGAACAGGGCAGCACGAAGACTGTACTGGAAAGAGAAGAGCATCTGGTAGCCTGCTCCTGAAGTAGCTGTCAAAATTGTCACTGACAATTATCTGGGAAAGATGAGCATGATGACTGCTACGATGAAGCAAGAAATAAGGAGAATGATGTTGCATGAGAGAAGGAGGAGCTAGATGGCTATACAACAAAATAAGAGAAGATTATGGGAAAAAAAAATCAACACTGGGAAGAGAGAGGAAATTGTAAGTAACACTGGAAATACATGTTTAGAGTGCTCACATAGCTGTGTGCGTTGAGTGTCAGCAACATCCCAACTAACTACCCCAAATCCTCAGTAAAAGATACAGCTGTGTGTAACAACCTAACGGTTGCATTCAGTCTTAACAGCAGGTAAAATCTAAGGCATATTTTTCACATTGCTTTCTTTTCATATGTATAACCAACATTTCTCATAACCTGAATGCCATTAAAAGCACCAGTAGCAAAATGTTCAGATAATCATCACAAGGAGGGAGGAAGCAGAAGCAAAAGGGCTATTGGAAGAAAGCAGTCCCCACAGTCATATAAACTAGGCTGCTGCTAAACTGGAAATGTTTTTACTTTTCTGTGTTTTACAGATAAAATACAAGTTATGTGAGTGAATATACATTAGTGTTTCACACTGACAGTGAAAATGAAATAGTATTGTTTTCAGAAAGCATTAGTTATAAATTTAACATGGCAGAACTGTTGGTTATGCATGTTACTGTTATTTTGATATTTGTATTCTAAATTAAATATAAAAATCAGAGGGTAAATAATTATTGCATACAACAAGAATTTCTGGTTTTCTGATGAATCACAATTAACACCATTTGAGTTATTTATGTTTTAATGTTATATGATGATAAAAAACTGCTAGTCTAGTCCATTAATACATGAGCCATTAGGAAAGATTTCCCAGATAGTTTAAGAAAACAAATTCCAGCCTACAGAGCATTTGCTGAATTGGTTTCTTAGATAATTTATTAGACATTTGTGTTTTGTGACTGGTCATTTAAATCATATAGTATTGCCTTCACTCCCTGGTTGAAAGATTGAGGGACTAAAACTTCTTAACTTAAATAAGAAGCAACAGAGGAGAAACACTAAGTACTGCTGTGTGGGCATAAATAATTCTGTTGAAACAGAAACAGCTATGCACCTGAAATGAAAACACAGCATCATAATAATAATTGCTTTCACTAATTGGAAAGGGGAAAAGAATCAAATAATGCTCAGAATTAGTACATTTTTGTCACGAACTCCAGTAAAAAGACTCCTAGCTACAGAAACTGATGTAAATGCAGGTACACTATATTTAATCAAGTTTTGTATACTTTTTTTGTATTGATTTTAAAAGAGTACCTATCTCACATAATTTACAGGCTGAATGTCTGGTAAGCAAGGTATGAAATTTGTTCCCTGATTCTCTGAACTCAGTTTCTAAAACCTGCCAGTCATCATTTAACCAACTAAAATGGGCAGCTGTGTTAGGGAAGTGATTTTTCACACAGAACCTAACGGCGGCTGAACAAATATGCATAGTATCTGAAATACCATTTTAGCAGTTAGTAGGGCTTGAAAATTTCTCTGATACTTATTTGCTCCTGCCTGGCTCATGGTGTTATGTCCTGCAGACCCTGACAGAACCAGTATGTTGCTGCCTTGAAGTGACTCGTAAGGAAGATGGTAACCCTTCCTTTGGTGGCTATGAGAGGGCTATTCCCTGAGAAGGATATTTTCCAGGTAAACTTGTGCAACTTGGCTTGTTAATGCAGAGTTGAGATAGGGACGTGATAGGTACAATACCACACAAGCTCAAAATATTTTTCTCTTCCCTTTAGTAATACATGCAAGGAGGACAGGTGCTCTAATGAAGCATTTGCCTCCCCTGAGCTACAAACCATAAACCTTGCTAAATTTACTAGCCTTGTATAACAGTGTTGGAAAAAATCACTTGAAATTTCCATATCCCCAGTAACAAAAATGCCTTGAAAAAAATATAGAAGTGACCGGAATTCTCCTTGAAGAGAAAAAGGTGCTTCAGATATTACAAATAATTTTCTCCAAAGTAAAGAGAAAAAAAATGAGAACATAGTGAGAATTAACACCGCGTATGTAATGAAGTACTAACTATAGTTGTGGTTTATTAATTTTGTCAAGGAATACAACCTTTTTCAACATATTAATCTGCATCTTCCACTGGTAATCAGCCATCCTGTTTTTACGCAGATTAAACCGAGTAAATCTTAACATGGTATATGCATTTCAAATGATGACATGCCTGAACTCAACATAGAGATAATAAAAAACATCAGGTCAGTTAAAAGTAAAAACAAAATCCATTCTCCTTCCTCAGCTTCAGACAGAAATTAATGAAGTCATCAGGGTGCCGGAGCAGTCAGCAAATGCAAATGCTACCTTAAGGATTGCTTATACTGCAAACTTCAAATAGAAAGGTGTGGAAATAGGAGCTACTCAATCACTGGCTAAATGGGACTGTAATTGTGAGATTCAGAAACACTATTAATAGGCAACTGTTAGAGAACTGGGATTTTTTTTTTGTCGTTGTTTCCATTTTCAGGAAAAGAATCCTCCAAGCTTCAACATTGTGCAGTTCAAACATACATAAACCATGTGTAATCACAGGGGTTTCGTTAGTTTAGAAAAAAGGTACAGTGTTTATCAAATACATGTTGTGTTTCCTTGAATTTGCAGATAATATTACTGTAAGTCTTTCAGAATATACCACTACTTAGAAACAAAAAAACAAACAAACAAACAAATACAAATGCTTACACAACCAGCAGAGACTGAAGGCTACAACTTCTAACTCTTTGGACACTGGAGGACTCCTCTGTGTCATGTCACTGTTAAGCTAATATCATTTTAAACTATTTAGGATCGTAAAACTAAGTCAGCAATCATTTACAGCTAAACGTTTGAACATGGGAAACATACTCATCTACCTGCTGGTTGAAGATAAACACATTTCTTTGAAGTCACTGAAGTGGATTTCATTGTTATCAGGAAAGAAAGAAAGAGAGAAAGGAAAGAAAGGAAAGAGAGAAAGGAAAGAGAAAGGAAAGAGAAAAAAAGAGAAAGAGAGGAAGAGAGAGAGAAAGAGAAAGAGAGAAAGAGGGAAAGAAGGAAAGAAAGAAGGAAAGAAAGAAGGAAAGAAAGAAGGAAAGAAAGAAAGATGGAAAGACAGAAAGACAGACAGAAAGAGAGAGAGAAAGAGAGAAAGAGAGAGAGAAAGAGAGAAAGAGAGAAAGAGAGAAAGAGAGAGAGAGGAAGGGAGGGAGGGAGGGAGGGAGGGAAGGAGGAAGGAAGGAAGGAAGTAAGGAAGGAAGGAAGGAAGGAAGGAAGGAAGGAAGGAAGGAAATTTATCCCAGCAATTTTAAAGGCAAGGATTTCTCTAAGAATCTAAGATGAAGGAGAGGAACACTTCTCTTTTAAAAAGGGTCTTTCCAATCTGCAAGAGTCTCGTCCTTGCTGCTTGAAAGATGACCAAGGACATAATCAGGATAGAGGCACAGATCTTGTTTCCCATCCTATGGAGATGAAGGTATATAATGTTTTCTGTAGGGTTTGGGAAGTGTTATATTTTGTAATAGCAGATTACACCATTGCAGAAGAAGGGAAACTGCTTTTCCAGTTTTCAGTGCGCTGTTATAGACAAGGGAAGGTGTATTTTTATTTTCATCTGCATCACAGACAAGGTTCCCCTAGGCAGGAAGAATGACTGAACTGTCTTAACTTGGCAGACATTCAGGGCAGGGAAGCTGATAGGGTTCCCTAATAAAGCACAACTGGAAAAAAAAATGCAAAAGCACCCCTGTAAGGTGAGGTACAGAGGTAGGACTCCTACTGTCTTTGACGGCACATCAACCATGGCCTTTCTTGCAGTCCCTCAACTGCATGACAAAGAGAACAGGGCAAGGAATTGACTGAATCTGGAAGAAAGGAAACAGGTCCCATATTGTCCACACTATTGCCAAACAGTTTTCCACAAATTAAACTAATAAATTTAGTTACATAGTTTTCTTTTGAATGCTTGTGGTATAATGAGGAATCTACCTAAGAATAACTAGCTGAAAACATCATAAAAAGTTCTAATAATAAAATGTCATTTAGCATGGGAGGTTTTCTGAAAACACTGAGATAGACGCAGTCTTGAATGGTAACCTTGAATAACAATAACATTTCAGAGATGAACATCCCTGTTTTTACTTACCCCAGAAGTATCATCTGTGCTGCAAAAAGTGCTATGGTAATACAGATGGCACTACAGACAAAGAATGCCATTCAGTTGTAGTAGAGGATATTTGTTTTTTTTGTTTGTTTCTGTCATTACCGAAACCTCTTCAAAAAGACAAAATTATTGTGTCTTTAGGAAATGAACTGTCTTTTCACTGTACCAACACGATACCTTGCATGATGGGGATCACAAACCTGAGTAAGTTTTTAAGGGCTGGCACTATAAATACTTCTCACAGCACACTGCATCCAAGCTATTTTTAAAAAGAAGTACTGCTGGCACCTACATCTGAGAAGGACTAAAGCATCTTACTCAGTTGCACACAAACCCTGAAAGTCTTCTTACCACAGACCATCCCTTCCTGTGTGGTGCTGCACATGTAAATCTGTCCGTATAAATATAAAGAAAGATACTGGTATCTCATATCTCTTCCTAAGAAAGAAAATAGAATAAGGTAAAATATATTTTTACCTCTTAAAATATATTTTTATCTCTTCTATTAACAACCATGTCACAAATTTTTTTAGAACCACTAGGGGATATATCTACATAGAGACAGAAGAATCATTTGGTCAAACAATATAAAAAGCAGTCTTCTAGTCTTCTTCCCCAAGTAGAATCAGATATCAAAAAAAAAAACATTTTTTGTGGGCTTTGCTATTGTAAGGTAGGCTTGAATTCCTACCTTATTAATATTTTAACCAAAATACTAAGTTTTCCAAGTACGAACTGCATGTCAACTCTGAAGGAAACTTTAAAAAGGGGAAAAAAAGGAAGTAGTTCTCAGGATGGCAATAATATGGTATTTTCCTTCCAAAAACCCCATATGCTATGACAGTCAACACAATGTTCACTGTAATTCAGTTCGAAACTCACTATTAACTTGTGATTTCCCATCTTTATTTGTTTAAATACCCTATCATCAGCAGAAGACCTAACTCCATACTACTGTACTATAACACATATTTCAAAGTTAAATAAAATATCTCTTTGAAAGAACTGTAAAAGAAAAGTCCAAAAGTTTTCTTACATAGAATTGTTTAGTAATTAGGAGCAATCATGATATATTGTAGTGTTCTTAATAGCATCTCATACTAGCATTTCTATTTTTTATATTGTCCAAAAAGCATATTGGGTTAAATTAGGTCAGAAAATTTGCTCTAACATTCATTTTTAGTTTTGTATTTGACCAGATTTAATTAGAAATACGTTAAAAATTGATCACCCATTTTCAAAATATAAAAGGTTATCTCTTTAAAATCAGTACCTAATTTCTGTAATGCTTCTAGTCATACCTGTTACAATGGTAGTGAAAAAATATGTTTAATTTTCATAATAAGCATTTGGCATATCCAGCATTTCTTTTTGATCTACACCATCAAATATTTTAAATAATTTTTGTATACTAGTGGAACTCTCTGTTATCCAAAATATATTCTAGTAGGCACAAAAGAATATTTTGTATGGGTGGGTGCTGGTTAATGATGATAGCCTTAATATTTTGCCAAATGCAATTTGAATCTTGATTTCTTAAGCAAAAATAATACCTAAAGATGAAGCCACTCTGAGTTGTTTTTACATTAAATCAGTTTTATTACCAAAAAGTACAAATGGAACTCTGTTTTATTGTTATGACTCTAGAAGAAATATATTTTTAAGTCCACTTATTGTTGCAATGATTGCCACCCCATCATACGGCAATTGTTTTAAAGATGCATTGAGAAGACTACAGGCAATTCATGGCTAGCTGCAAACTGCAGTCTTTACAACCAAGGCATTACTACTGATCGATTTACCTTTTGATTGGAATTCAAAAAATGTGTGGGAACAATATTTTAAAACCTGCACTTTTGAAATCCCATTGAACTAATGAGGCGGATCAAGGGACCACTGCTATATTCCTAATGCTTTCCGTTTCTTGATCCTCTTCAGTAGGATTTCAAGAGCAGATTTTTAAAGAGAGTTCTTTATTTTTTTGTTCACTCATAATTAAATAGGAAATCAATGAACAGTCATGCCCTGGACTGCTCTAATTTGGACAGCTGGTCTGAAATGATGTTCTGTTTTCTGTACATATGAAGCAAAAATCACCCCCAAAATAAAAGATGCTGTTGATTCAAGAGGAGATGAACATCTACCCTCCTTGTTTTATGGTGACCTAAACATCCTGACCTACATTTGCCCCTTATTTTTTAACTTCAACGGGTGTTTTGGGTGCTAAGATGATGCATAAGAAGGCTTTGTATTTCCACTTCTGTCGTGCCACTGATACTGACTTTTGCACTGGGCTATTAGCAACCATCACTACATATTATTGCTTGACCCTAAGAAGTGCTGAGGCTCCTCTGGAGAATAACAGTGAAGAGGAATATTTAGGGATCATGATTAATGGCATCACAATAAAATATTTAAGCATGAATGACTAATTACATCAAGCCAAGCTCTAAGGCACCTTTTAAAAATAGTTCAGCTCCAGTTACTAAGAATATTAGACATCTTGACAAAATTTTTAACAATGCTTTCTGTGCAAGAAATCAAACTGCAACTCTAATACAAGGGGGATATTGCATATAAAGTTGTTTGCTAGTAACAGACCAAAAATAAGGAGAAACCTGTAGACCAAACATGGTCTTCCTGACATAGATATAAGCAAGATTACTAGCTTTTAAAATACAAACTTGTTTGAATATTGCTGTACCTCTTAACAAGAGAAACAAAGAGCTGAATGACATTTTTCTTCTTATGTGCAAGCTTATGTTTGTGCTTAGATTAAAATATTGATCAAAAGTTCAGTAATTTTAACAATAGTTTGCATTAAGAGGGCTAAATAAAATCAAAGTATAAACATAGCCACTTCATGAGGGTTATAAGTAAAGCAGCACAAGCTAAGACCTTGGGAATTTCCATTGCCCTGTAACTAGAATGAACAAAAATAGATCCCACAAGGATCCTGATCCCAAAGGACCACCTACCTATTAGGCAACAGTAGGTCAGCAAGGAAACTATATGGTTAATCATAGAACTGTTTGGGCTAATCTCATGTATATGTTACACTTGTCCCTTGAGGGATAGATGATGGTTACTTATGAAGTTTTATGGATCCTATCCAAATTCCTAACTGAGGTACAAAAATGAATTTTTGTGTCATACTGCTCATTACTGCTACATAGGAAACAATTTAAGTGGCTGCCACTCATTTACTATTCTATTAGCAAAATCTCACATATCAATGGATCCAAAATGGTAAAGGGAGAAGAGAAAGATCCTAAAGCTATTAAAGGTAAAGAAGCTTACAGATACATTCTGTTCTCAATCTTTTTCTTGAGTCAATGTACCATTTCCGATGGTTTTAATGAGGTCTCAATCACAGCCTTTAACCCGAGCCATTTTACAGAATCAAGCTGAATAAATCTCTTACCACAGCACTGAAGTCTTCTGCTTGTGTGCTGTGCTCATGAACTGCATTGGAAGCACCCTGTTTTGCCCAAACATTTCCCTGAATCAACAATCATTTAACAAGCTGTGAGTAAGCTGTTAGCACAATTATTCTGGAATGTGGATTCCAAGAGGGAAAAGCACGACAATCCCCATGATGATCACTGGTGGTTACAGTAAGAAATATACACTTGGCGGTCTGCCAGAAATTGGTAATTGTTTATGTGAACATCTTTGATTTATAGAAAACAAGAGAGCTATCTTACTCTAGTTAAATATCGGTTGTTACTGCGGCTCACCTGCTGGCAGTGAGAACACGGTGAAATTCTGGCTTCACTGAAGCTGAGGGCAAAAGTCTAACTGAAGGAAATGAATTGAGGATTTTGTGTCCAGTCTTGGGGGTTTTGGTGTTGGTTTGTTGTTGTTGTTGTTGCTGTTGTTTTGTTTTGTTTTTGTTTTCCCCTCTTAATTCATTTTCTAATACCTATCTCTCTCCCCATTCACTTACCTGCTCTGCTGGCAAGTTTTGTTAGCTGTAAAATTTCAAATTCTGTGGGCATGCATGAATCTGGAGCTGGATAAACTTATGTAGAGCTTGATAAATTTCTGAGATTTCCTTATAAAAAGAGATAACTGAACTCAAGGAAATCTCTTCCAAGGAAATCTCAGCCAAGGAAATATCTTCCAGTCCTTTAGTTCTATATGCACACAGCAAAGTATACAGGATTGTAAATGCCTTAAATATCATTTTTGAAATTTGGCAAGCTACCAGTTCATATGATATTGAGGTCTTACTTTTAGTACCTTCTCAAAATATAAAACAGCTGAAACATTTCTGTGAAGATATTATGCAAAATTAAATATTTAATTTTGCATAATATCTTCAGAACATTTCAATATTTAATAACTATTCTGCTGGAAGTTCTCCTTGTATCACTAATGACAATGTAATAACCATATCAAAGGTCCCCACATGTAAACTGAGATGACATAATCATATACACACAACATATATTTCACACAGTTTACTCTATTTTAAAGTACATATAAAACTAGTTAGATTTATAAGAATCCTTCTCTACCTCCCAAGATTTTCTAGAGTTACAACTACCACATTTAGTATAACGTAATAAAAATGATACCTATGGCAGCCTCATTCCCTTCTTCCTGTGAACTTCGTTGGAACACGAGAGAAACAATTGTAAACAGAGATTAAATTATATTCTGTGTATATCACAATCATAAAGTCTTATGATTTCATTAGGTACATTATACAGGCATAATGAGGCAGAAATAGAATAGTCTTAATATGAAATTCCTTGCTTCTGTGTGTACAACGGACTTACTATATAATGGGATAGTAGCTTCCTTAGTATTAATACACTGCATCTGTCTTATTTAAGCAGCTGAGTAGAACCTTCTTATAATCATCTGGTTTGTGATCTTTAATTAATAAGCGCCACTTGGTATATTTTCTTCTCTATATTCAAGGCTAGTAGCAATATTATGTGATTTTTCTTGCCAATGACAACTATTTAACATAGTTAACATAGTTAACATAGTTAATATTTAACACATATAACATATTTAACTGGGATTCCCAAAGAATTTCTCTCACTTAGGCTAATATATTTATATGACACAACTGACATAACACAGAAATAATACTCAAAACAGGTGGTAAAAACCGTAAATTTGAAGAAATTAATCTGTTTGTGGCTATCTAACAAAGAGAGAGAAATTTAACATGGCTATATTAAGCAGCCTAACTATTCAATTATGGAATTTTACAAATAAAGAATTATAGAATATTTATTTAAATACATGTATCTTCAGTTAAATAGAAAAAATATAACAAGTTATATAATTCAGAATGGCAGTAAAGTGCACCATGGCTACCCTCACCATGTAAAACTGTTTTTATTGTACCAATATATTAAAGATAATAATGAATGTTCTCTAAGTCTGTCTTTTTTGCAGGACATTTGCAACAGGTTCTTAATCAGAGTGCTCTTTATTCTTCATATTTGGATTTTCTTTAAAAAGATTGCAGCGTGGTCTGGATCGCAGACATTTGCTTTTACCACCTTTTCATAAACTGTCAAGGCTCACAGAATTTTTACTAAATAATCATAGAATCATACTATCATTAAGGTTGGAAAAGACCTCCAAGATCATCTGGTCCAACCATCCCCCTAACACCAATATCACTCACTAAACTATGTCTTTAAGTACCAGGTCCAACCTTTCCTTAAACACTCCCAGGGGCGGTGACACCACCACCTCCCTGGGCAATCCATTCCAATGCCTGACTGCTCTTTCTGAGAAGAAATTTCTCCTAATTTCCTTGAGTCCTTTCACTAGTTATCTGCGAGAAGAGGCCAACCCCCAGTTCCCCATAACTTCCTTTCAGGTAGCTGAGAGAGCAATAAGGTCTCCCTTGAGCCTCCTCTTCTCCAGACTAAACAACCCCAGTTCCCTCAGCCACTCCTCACAGGACTTGTGTTCCAGGCCCTTCACCAGCTTCGCAGCCCTTCTCTGGACACACTCCAGGGCCTCAATGTCCTTCTTGTAGTGAGGGGCCCAAAACTGAACACAGTACTCGAGGTGCGGCCTCACCAGAGCTGAGTACAGGGGGACGATCACCTCCCTGGTCCTGCTGGAGGACCTCCTGGTCCTACACTATTCCTGATACAAGCCAGGATGCCGTTGGCCTTCTTGGCCACCTGGGCACACTGCCGGCTCATGTTCAGGCAAGCATCGATTAGCACCCCCAGATCCTTTTCCTCCACACAGCTCTCGAGGCACTCTGCCCCAAGCCTGTAGTGCTGCATGGGGTTGTTGGGACCAAACAAATAAGAATACTTGTCAGGGAGTGTAGTGATAGTATAAGGAGTAATAGTTTTAAACTAATAGAAGGAAGATTTAGATTAGGTAAAAGGAAGAATTTATTTACTGTGAAGGTGGAGAGGTACTGGAACAGGTTGCCCAGTGAAGCTGTGGATGCCCCATCCCTGGAAGTGTTCAAGGCCAGGTTAGATAGAGCTTTGAGCAACCTGGTCTGGTGGGTAGTGTCCCTGCCATTAGGAACTGCTATAAAACAACAGACTGAATCATGCAAACCCTGTAATACTGTGAAAGTAGCAAAAATATTAAAAGATTCGGCCCATGGACTTCTGAAAATGAGAAAGATTTTGAAAGAAAATTAAGAACTCAAACTTAACTCATCTTTACTTATCTGGAAGACTAAGATTGAGAAACAATACAGCATTTTAATTATGGGATTTTAACAAGCCTGCTTTTCAGAGACATTTAGAGACATGCATTGAGAAATGTATGGTGATCTTTGTGTCTCAGTCAGTAGAAATACTATTCATTGAAACTACTATAGCTGTGGATAAACATACATGCTTTTCTTTTTGTACAAATAAACGTTTGATGAAGTTTCTTGGCAGGATTTTTTTTCCCTTGAAGAGCTTATTTAGTTTAGGTTACTGTGATACACTCATGGAATATGAACATATTCAGTAGTGACGTTTTCAAGATTTAAACCATAGGTATACTAATGAAATTTAGATAAGCATAGTAAGCACAAGTAGCGAATCACACGTAGACTTGACAAAGACAAGTCATGTCCATATGCATGTATCAGTATGACATGCTGATTACATTTTGCTACCAGCTAGAGGCAGTCTGACGTATAAAATAAATAATGAGCTTGGAAATCAATGACTTTGAAAATCTAATCCCAGCTCCACCCTAAACTGCTGTTGTGAGTCATCTTACACAAAAGGGTTATGTAATTTAATTAAAGAAATTATCATGCATGATGTTATTACTTATTTATAAATAGAAGCAATACAAACTTGTTTCCAGTCCTGCCTACCAGCAACCCATAGGACATGGTGGTAAAAAAATATGGTTAGTCATGGGAGTTTCTGCATCACCGCTGAATTCCCATTACCCTCAAAATATCCCTCTCTTTTTATGTAGGAATTATGGCAGGTCAAATTTAAGAACCACCTGAAATGAACTGCCAACTATAGTTCATGTTTTAATGCCAAAGGAAAAAAAAAAAAAAAGTGCTAGTCTTAAGACAGCATTCAGTTTTCCTTAGTGAAATTTTGACAAAATGTGGACAGCCTTTCAGTAAGAGCACAGGATATAGTTTCCTGGGATACTGTACTCCAGTTAAGCTTAAGTGATGAGGATTACTTTGCCTGTTTCGCCTGGATGTAACAACTCAGCAGTGAGTCATCATTACCTTGCTTTAACTAAAAACCAATGTCATCAAGCCCTTTCATCTTTCTGCAAATGCATCTAGGACACCATTTTCAAACTTAGGTGCCTGAACCTGAGACGCCCAAATAAGAGACTGTGAAAAAGTGCTGAGCAGATACAAACCCCTCTAAAATCCATGGTCTGTATTCATCCCTGAATACAATTGATTCTCATCACTCGAGCAATAAAAATGAAGCATAAATCTTTCCTCCTGAAATAGCCAAAGATTGTCCCTACAAAAAGGGAGCCCCCAATAACACAAAACTGGATGCCAAGGTGCTACTGTGAGGAAGAGAAGGCTGAGTGGATACCAGTTTATCTGATCAACAATCGAGAACGTGTGGGGCCACGCACGTGACATAACACAATAAAAATATTATGATGCTGACATGTTGCAAATGAATTTTTCTGTTTGACTCTTTCTCTCCTATAGCATTGTTTCTTTGAATCACAATGCTGTGGCAAACATTTATTTTGTAATGACTAAGGGAATATATGTATTGGCTGTAGCAACTAGACTGTACTGATATATATTTTTAGTATATATCATAGAGTTATTAAAAACTCCTCCAATTTTGTTAATAGGCAGAAATGTTCATTCTGCTTTGAAAGGAAATATGTAATACAAAATGTTCCAATATTCAGACCGAGTGAGAATGGCAATAAGGAAGACTGTAAAATATGTCAATCTTACTTGGTTTTCTTCTAGACATAATATATAAAAAAGGAAAGCATGAAATCATCCTTCTAAGGATTTAAAGATAACTTTAATCTAAAAATAAATCAGCTACTGTTCTTAGGCAGGGGTATTTTTTCTAAAATTGGGCCAAATACTTCATTTCAACTTGGACACTGGCTGCATTAGTCACTGACATTTATGAATGAAAAACAAAGATAATACAATTATCAGTGCTGCCAAACCAAGTAGTCCATGTACAAAAATTTGGGAATATTTATCCATGAAAAAATGACTAGTTAGAATGTGATAGAACACACATTCCTTAAACTGAAAAAAAAAAAAGAAAGAAAGAAGAGGCTATTAGCTGTCAATTTTTCTCCCCCCTCCTTTCTTTTTTTCTTTTTTTGAAGTTATATTGTTAACTTATCTTCCAGTTTTGTGTTCATTAATGTATTTTAGCATATTAAGCAGGCAGATTTGGACCTACCAGCCTGTTCTTTCTCTTCCCACATAAGATACTCAAGGGAAATTAATTCATCACTTTTTTTGGTGATAAACTAGAAAATTGTCAGTAAAAACATAAACACACAAAAATGTAGAGAATCATGATCTTATAATCTTGATTCAACACATATGTTCAACTTCCACAGTATATAAATTGTTATTCAGAATAAACAGGTTTGCAAACAGTAATGGTCTCCAACAATGGAAGAACACATTGTGAAAGCTCCAAACTAATGAACAGACACAAAAGTTACTAAAAACTGTTACAGCAGAGATGGGACAGGAACCAAAAAATACTCTGATCTAATTAAAGCCCAGACAAGCTTTTAAAAAAGCTGTTCGCTCTTGTCTTCCACCAATGACTGAGTATGCTGTCCTTAAGAAAACTACTTCATCTTCCAATGAAGCCTGGGTTTTGACAGATTTCAGTAATTCAAAATTTTTCATATACTTCATCAAGCTTTCATTCACCTACCTTAGATAAGATTATTTTAGCTTCCTGTTCCACCCCATATAATACTGTCAAGAAGCTCTACTTCCAAAATTTAAGAAAACGTCTAACCTACTTCTTATTTACTTAGTCACATGCCAAAGCTCTATCATTACGTATGTTATTGCCTTCCCATATATAACTCTGTAAACTTTTATTCATGCATTGAAGACATACAACTATTAAGTGAATGAACACTGTGAACCTAAGTTTCCAAGCTAGTCTTCATTATTCATAAAAAATAATGAAATACATTTCCAGGATGTTGTAAAATACATGAACTTTGGCCGTAACTATTTAATGCCATTGACGTTAGAAGCTGTGTGCAGACTCTTAGACTGACAAACCAAAGATAGTCTGCAGGCTGGAGTACAATTTCAATACAAGACATTTCCATCAGTCTAGCAAATCTGCTATGAAGTCAGAGGGAAGTTTTCAGAATGACTGAAGCTAGAATACTACATTTATGTATTAACTAAATTTGTAGTTGTTTTTCATTATTTCTTCAGTACCATAATGTCACATTCAGTCACTCACAGACTGGGAAAACATTATCACTTCCGAGATAAACTCTAATTCAATCTTCTGCAAGCCCTCTCCTCCTGTTTCAGCTTATCCCTTTTTGTCTCAGTGTACTCCTTTCCCTTCCTTCTGCATTTCCTTTCCAGCAGTAACTCCTAGAGTCAAGCCTTTTACTGTTTTGTTCCACATGGGTTCTGATATTCTCCTGTTTAAAAAACAACTAAAGCTGAAAAACTGTGACAGTTAAGTTATGTGTTTGGTCTTTCGCTTTTCTTGTTGCAGCTACTAAAATGGCAATCATCTTCAATGTTGACAAAGATATTATACCTAAATTTCAGAACAGGTCTATTCACCAAATTGTTCATCCTTAGAAAATGCCTAGCTAAACTGATTTTTATTCCCATCCCACCCTAGATAAAACAGCTAGACCTCTAGTTTTATCCCTAAAGATCATCATACATCAAAATGCATCAAAATAACACTTTTCAGCAGATTGTTAGAGATAGACTGTTTAACTAGGAACAGAAGTTCATAACAACTCTATTTCACTGCTATGATCTTGACATCTAATGTTTTGTGCATTCTGGGGAATACCATAAAATGAGATAACAAAGAGGAATATGATTTGTACAGCAATCAGATATGTGATGGAATTCCTCAACTGTTCACTGCCAGATACTGTTTTCTGTTTTTCCTTTTCATGTTTCTTATTAGTCTTTGTTGCTCAAAACTACTGAAAATGTACTTATTTTATCAGTAAATTGTGAACTGGAAGCATAATACCGAGTATTTTTTTAAAAATACTGTTTGTGAAGTTTCTTAGGGATATAGATTCCTTTCCATGTCATTATTCTCACTTTTTTCCATTTTTTTCCATGTTTGCTGCCTTCCTATTGCCTGTCACTATCCTCCCCTATCTTCTGTGCATTCCTCTTTTTCTTCTGTATATGAAGAGTAGCCTCTGCAGTCTTCTTCCAGCCCCATTTAAAATTACTATGCTTTTAAGATACTTTTAAACAAAAATAATATATTAAAAATACATAATATATATATAAAATATTATATAAAAACTAATATATTATTAAGTCTTAAATCTTACTAAGTCAAAATATATCTTGTCTCTTCCTTTCTCTCCTTTCAAATCTATGAAAATTAGCAGGGCAGTTTGTATTTATAAACACTTAGAAATTGATTTTAAGTCCTCGGATGCCTACGCCCATAAACATGCTGCACCAGTACAGCCACAGAAGCAAAAGGAAACTGAGAACACTATTTTAAAAGTCAATATATACTTTCCTACCAGTTTGCAATGTAAATCTCACAGAATTTCATGCATCAAAACCCTTGTAATGCAAGCCGTATTGCTCTTCATCCTAATCCAGAGGAAAACAAAAAACCTGTTTTGGCCAAAGTCAGCCAAAAACAAACACTTCTCATTTTACTTAACTTTCTAAAAGTATACACTCCTTGAGTTTCCTGGTCCTTCCTATGCATGATGCTGGGGCATGGCAGAGCTAATCGAGCACTTCCTCTTCCCCTCAGGGCCCTTTATGTACAATTGACTGGCTCCCATTTTTATAATCCAGCTTTCCTAAATCCCTAATTAGAGACCCTACTTTGATGTGGGTATCTCAAAGCTGCTTTATAACCTATCTTTGTAAATTTTGTCACTAATCTGCCTTCTCCACACCTACCCAAAACAGCTGAACAAAAATGGAAAATAAACCAGCTCTAGCAGGATCACCACATCACACAACTATTTCAAAAGGTTCAAGACCAAAACACTTTGGAGGTGTCAAAAAAGACATATTCAAAACTGAACTTCATATAAATGTTGAAAATTCTCACCACTAACATTTTTTTTTCATAATGATTTTGCAGCATATTATGCAGCTTCACTGAAAGTACCGATCCAAAGACAAAGTGGAGCTTCAAGAATTTGTTCATTCTGCTTGGGAAACAAATGCAGAGATCACGGAGAGGCTCTGAAACCTGCCTCCATACATCCTACCTTAAAATAACAGCTAGTTTTACTTTAAATACATCAACACAAGTTTCCAAACCACTCCACTCTTATTTCCTTTTTGTGTGCATAAACATCTTATTTTGCACACTGAACTTATTTTCTTACAAATTGTGGTGCTAATAACCAGCAAATAAAATACAAAGAAAATACTTAAATTCATCTCAGTGAAATACGCAGCCTCATATTCAGGGCATCAGAGTTCTCTTTAAAGAGTACAACAACAACAACAACAAAATAAGCAATTGTTTTCATGAAGAGAATAATATTTATTAAAATCAACCCCAAAACACGTATGTTCTTGTAAGCCTTTGTGTGCTTTATAGCATTCCAGGGAGTTCAGAACATGCAATTGTTAAGAGAAAACACATACACAATACCAAAGTATTCTCACAGCTTCTTTTCCCATGTAAAGCTGGTCCCAAACAGATCATTTTACTGATGTGCATTACAGCAAGTATCTTTCATTGGGAACACTTCAAACAAGGAAAATTCCACAAGAGAGAAGGCTACTGCCTAATACATTGCAATGATATGACCTCTTGACCGCAAGTTTTTTTGTATGTGTATCACCAAGGGCTCTTGACACCTGTCATTTTTAGAGATTAATAAAAACATTAAAAAAATAAAAATAAAAAAATAAAAAATTTATAATAGTGTTTGAGCTGAAACAGGTGAAATCAGATGCGTTGCAGTGCAGTACGGCTATTCATTTTAACCCCTTTCCCCCTTTCTATCTGTTTTAATTTTGGCTTGTTATTACAAGCTCTTAGAGCTGGCAGAGCTGCTGTATCAAAATTCACCTCTTTGAGCAGCTTCAGAGTAGAACTGTTAACTTTCATTTGATAATGAACTCTTCTGTTCTATGAATTTGATATTCACAGCTGGTTAAAACTACCTTTTAATTGATTTCTATGCCTTCTATAAGGTGAAACACCATAGGTAGTGGAAGGCATCCGTATTGGAAGAATTTCCCAGTAAAACTCTATAATACCTGTAAAATCAAAATATAGAATAAATTAACTACCTGTCCATAATTATTTAAAGACTTGAAACATGGAGGATGTTCTCTGGTTGCCTTTTTAGTATTATAAATACACCTGGTTTAGGGTGGAACTGTTGCCTCATCTATTAACAGGGCTGAGATTTTACTCACAGTCTATATAATATACTTTAGCATGAATCAGAATGTTAATAACATACGCCTTTCTTCACTGTCCTTTCAGTCTAAATTTTACCACATTAGGTCTGTTGCTGCAAAGTGTTCTGTGTCTATAAACTATTCCAACAAAGCATATGCCTGCTCCTTCATATGTTTAGAAAGGTGGACAACACACCCTCATGGCATATCCAAATTACCACAAATTGTTCAGATTATGAGGGATCATACATACGTCACATGTGTCACAGTGTCATGACAGGAAACATTACACCTATTTGCACAGTTCCTGTGACAATGTTCACAGTTCCTACCAGATGTATTGACCTCATGAAGATGAAGAACCAGGACAATAAAGTGTATCATACTAAAGAATAGCAATTTAAAAAATATACTTAATTCATTATCACGTATATACTGCTACTGTAAGTACTTCTATGAGTATATGATGCCACATGGATTTGGACAAATGCATTATTAGCGTTATATCTACTTCTTGATAGATTAAGTATATCTTTATCAGAAAACAGTTACCACTGGGAAGATGCAGAGACCACGGAAAGACTGCAAGAATGTAAAAGTGCTTCAGAAAACATGACTTAGACCACACACCTTCTCATTCAGCTCCCCTGTACCCTTACCCTCTTTCCCACCTCCCAGAAATACTCCATCCTCTGAGCCTTCGCTTGCCTTTCCGATCTCTCAGCTGCTTCCCTCCAGGTCCATCTGGCCCTGCCCAACACCTCTGGCTCTTCTTCCCCTTTGGCCACCCATCATCCAATTACTTGACCTGCCTTGTTTTAATTTCCCAGACCCTGTACAGCACAGACATGAGGCTTGGCTGTGGCAGCCCTGCCCTGCAGCTGAATGAATGCAGCAAGAGGGGCAGCGGGACAGGGACAGGCCTGGGCATCTGTCTGCTCCTCACCATCCTACACTAAGCAGCTGGAGGGGGGATCTCCACAGGGGATCTTTGCACAAGCTCCTCTCCTACAGCTTCAGGCTGACCACTCTTTCTGCAATGAAGAAATCACTCAAGGTCTGACAGCTCTGTGGCCAACCAAAGGAACAACATGCTCAATCTTCCCAGCTGCATGCAGGACCATGGAAGCCTACTTCCCACCAGCGGCTAGGCGCCTGGGAGAGCTGGCTCCATGAGGTGCCCATGGCCTTCGTAATTATCTCCCTCAGAGTTGCCTTTAAAAATACCTGAAAACCCATTTTTCAGTGTTTAATGACCCAGACACCAGATAAGCCTCAGAAACGATGACTGTTGTTTGTCACATCAAAATAACAGAGTAAAATATAAATGGAGCTTTTCAATTCTGTCACACAGGAAGCTGAAACACATTTCTGAGGGTGAGCTTAACCAGCTCTACAGCGTGGTCTGTTAGCCACATAGTCCACTCTTTGGTTTTTGAATCCCTAAACACTTAGCGTATCCTATGCACCGATATATTCTGTGCATGTGGATATGATGAACTCTTGTATACCATAATATATTTGTGTCAGAAAAGGTAATGTAATTTTAAGGGCTTGTGATATATTTATCAGAAGGAAAATATATATATATTTAAGAGAGAGATTCTGATCCCCTGGCTACGTATTTTGTATTTTTCTAACAAAAATCTTACTCAGCCATACAACAGGATGGATTGATTTAAATCAAATGGTTTAAATCACCAATTTTAATCACAATTTAAACCAGCAAGACAGAATCCTTGATTTAAATAGCAGATTTTTAATCTTGTTTTGTATTTGCACTTTCAGATTGTTTGCCTAAGCAAAAGTTCCCTGTCACTGATTCATTGAACCACGAAGCTACGTTGCTGCTCAATAAAACATGAGCTCTTACACTAAATTAACCATTTCTTTTTACTAATATGAAATGCACATTTAAATCCTTTTTTTTTTCCTTACATTTAATTGAGTTGGATGTATTTCTTATTTAGAAAATAATACTGCTTGTTTTTTATCTTGCTACAGTGCATTGAGATGGAAATTAGAATTAGATTCAAAGTAGTATTCTAACGCTGTCTTGTATTTATTAGATTATGAAAGTATCTAAAGTTTAGTCATTTATTATACAAGAATATTTTATTCTAGTGAGTGAACTGGCCAATAGTTTCTCATAACCAAAGGGATATTTTCAAAAGTGGCTAAGGATACATGAACATCCTCCCAAGATTTCTAAAATCAGTTAGAAGTGCCACTGAAATCATCTGGAAAAGGAAAACAAGTTAGACTGCCCTTTTAGTTACCATTGGATTTTTAGTTTTGTATTAGCACGTCCACCAAGAGACAACAGAGATAACTGCTTCTGTGCAGCAGAAACATATTTCTGCAATAAAAATAGGTAAGTACTAGAATTCACTCTAATTAAAAACATTTTAATGATAGACACTTAAAGGGATGACACGGCAACATTTTTACAAACAATGACTAGACTCAGAAATTTAGCACGTCTTCCTTTGATACTTACACCAATTAACAAAGCAGCAGCCTTCATTTCATTGAAATTTGAAGAGAATTCACTGATGCAACAGGTTTTTTAAGTCTATTTAAATTCTTAATAGAATTCTTAAATTTCTTTTTCATGTATTGTATATTATCAAGTCCATACAACACACACATTAAATATATGGCACAGCATACTTTTCCGGAATTGATCAAATTTATCTCTGTTTATTTTGCATTTCTTAGAGATTCGCCACAGCAGAAATCACACAGAATGTGCTTCCTAATCTATATTTTATATTGTTAATGCTGATTGACTTGGATTTTAAAAGTAAGAGAGGTTAGGCTAGGCATTATGACTAAACTTCAGCAAGTACAAGTTTGTTCTCAGCCTCCTATGTTTATTCTCTTTTGTTTCACTGAGCACAGTAGGGAAGGCAGGCATGTTAGTGCAGCATTGTTTTCCGTAGAGAATTCAGTAAGTGCAGTTATCTATAAGAGTGTTATAGCCAAAAAAATTAAATAAATAAAATAAAAATAAAGATGCTTTCTCCTTGTGGAAAGAGTTCAGCAGCTGCAGTGGACAAGGACATATGCCAATGGCCAGAGGTGGCAGTGACCAACAGAAAAGGATGGGCTTCAACAGGTGTCCAGGCTGTGAGCTGGAAAGCTGGAGCTGTAAAAGCAGTATGTTCAAGAGGGAAGGATTTGAGAGGGAATGTCAAGTAATGTGGGAGAGAGACAAGAAGTGAAATGGAGAAGGCGCATCTGGGAAGGCAAGGTCTGTCCTGGTTGCCCAGTAGGTCACAAAGGCTGCTCTGCTTAGAACAATATGGATGTTCCTAACCCATTTTTTTCTGTCTCAGGGGCTCCAATGCTTCTTAGCTTTCAGTTCCCACTCCACAATTTATATTCTTTCTTTAGGTCTCTACTTACTTGATCCCCCAGTACAATTCACATTTCCTCATCCTTTCCAATCTAATAAGCTACTGCTGCCTTCTCTTTTGCTGCTGAATACAATAACATTATTCTTTCTATAGATCAATTATAGAAAATAATTTTAAATCTCTAACTTTCATGATGCATTTACTCACTAAAACATATTTAAGAAACATTAATATTGATTGCCATTGAAACCCACAAGGACATTTTACATAGCCATTTTTCCTCATCATTTTCAAAATTCACCACGTATGCCAAGCACATCTCTCACTAACTATCCCGTTGGAGTGATTTAATAGAATTTTAGGGATTCATACAAAGTAGAGGGGAATAAAAAGAATGCACCAATTTACCCGTTTTCTTTGTTTTTTGTGTTAAGTCAATGCTTTAGAATATATTCTGTAGTACAGATTTCATTTAACACTTCTGGGTTTGTTATGTCTTTGAAATTTCAAAATACATCTGCAAGTTTTGTAGCATGTTTCTAATCCATATAGAATCTTAAAAAAAAAAAAACCTTTGAGAAACATGTAAGACTGTAAACGGATAAAGGCTAATGTTAAAGATTTTTCTAAAAGGAAAAAAATACTTTTTAGGTATCTCAGGACTGCCCATAATTTAGGTAAATTCTACCATCTTCAATGATATACCAGGAAACAACTAAACAACTGTATCTGTCAAATGTTATGAATCTCAACAGAAAAACTTTTATGAACTTTTGCCTATTATTTATATATGCTGCTTGAATTTCCATTAACTCCGTAATTTAAAGCTTCTGCTCTCATTTTCTGAGGATTTCTGAGAAATACTTCAGACACGATTAAAAAAACTCTAAATTTCACACAATTAACATTAATGATGCATTTACTGCACATCAGTTATGCCAAGGATGTAGCTTAAGAAGACGACATTCACCTCCTCAGCTGGAGCTACACTCACTTTGAAAGCACAGTCATCCACTCCACTGAAAGTCCCGCCTACGAAAGAAGAGGAGCAAATCTCACATAGGATCTGCTCAACATTGCGGGCTGTGATACCAATTTCCTAACATGAATATTTTCAAGTTAAAACACAGAACCTTAACACATATGTAGTCGGGGGTGCTAGAGAAGTTTTCTGATTATGAAAGAGGCTGGAAGAAAATACATTCCTACTCCCAAAACTTTTCTATTTTTTCACGTGTTAGGTTCTCTGTATCTGGAAGGATCTCAGAGATGTACTGATACAGCACAAATACATACAGTCACATATAAGATCTCTTCATTACGGCATTGGATAAACTGCATTCAGATTGTGTTTCTCTTCAGTGAAATAACACTTTAATCATCCTAGTGTTCCTATTCCGTTCTAAATTCTTTATAAAAATCTGATAGGCAACAACTTATATGAAGCGACATTTCATAGAAACCCTGACACATTTTTCATGGTGTATGTATTTTACTTTCTGTGAACCGGGGTTGGGGGGAGGATGTGAAGGGCTAGGGAATCATTATTGTCCTAAAGCATGACTAACTGTGATGAAGGACTATTAGAAGCAATCCTCTTTGAAATCAGGACAATTTCCGACAGCAAGTTCAGCACACCTTATCTCAAGAACTTTTGTGAGAACTTTGCTCACATTAGTGCTGTCTGTATCAGATCAAAGATTCTGTTGTTAACCTTATTTGCTTTATGAAGATAAATCTTGAAACCCAGGACTGGATGATTCCTCATGGATTTTGTTATGATTTAGGAGTAAGAGAAGGTAAGTGGTTCTTGGCCATTTCTCTTGAGGAAACTGATAACAAAGCCTTGAAAAGCAACGCAAGAGGAATGCAGAACATTCTGTAGGCAAAAGAAGAAGGCCTAAAAACACAAAGCAACCCGTGGCAAACAACTTCTATGCAAGAAAAACTGTTTATGAAGCTTTTTGGATGTCTCAGGGAAAAACAAACAAACAAACAGATATACAGGTTTGGATTGTACACAATGATGGGCTGACAGTGCAGCTGGAAGAAGAATTTGTGAAAGAAAAATCCTTTTTCTTACTGGAGAGTTTTGCTACCATTTTCTATACTTTAGGATACAGTTAAAAGGATTAATAAAACAAAACACCAAGTTTATTATTTATAGGATACCTGGAGATACGACATACAGGGAACACCAATCTTTCCTTCCTCTTTTCATTTTGTTAAAGGAATTTCAAAGGAAGAATACTCTGAGATGACAAATTACTTTACAGTATGAGGGCTTTTAAATGTGAAAACTGGTAGTAAAGCTTAAAGTACAGGTAGAGTCTTGCACAGTTTGGAGAGGAAGCAACTGATGAACTTTAAGAATTTAAGTATATTAAAAAATCATACAGCCTAAAGTAAGCTACAAGAAATTACGTGGATTCTCCTAGAACCTCTCTGTATATCTTGACTATCAAATTATTATTATTATTTATAAATTTAGTATGTTTTAAATTACATTAAATGACATATATGCATATTGTAATATACATGTTGAATATTACAATATCTTCCTAAAGACTTAACAATTTGAACAATTACAATGAGATGCATAATATAAAAAAATGCACACCAAAATAAAACAAAGAAGAAATCAGTAATATGACCTTCCCACAGGTAAGGCAGCACATCTACATTGCACCCATTTCTGTGACTGCAGCACAAACTGACACAGATGAGCTGTTTTAACTAGGTGAGTAGGTACTGCTGGTTTTGACAGACACAGCTCAGGTCAAACTACAAAAGTTGAAGAATCTGGACAAATACTTAGGCAGTAGAGATTTCACTGTGCCCTACAATGGTATGGATACAATGTTAATAGCACACAAACAAGCTAGTTTAAAGTTAGCTCAGATAAGCTAGTTTCTCATGGAAGTTTCGTCTTTTCTCCATTTGAGTAAGACTGTATGAATTCTAGGTAACCCAGAAGAGAATACAGGCTTTATATCACAACCTAAATCTGAAATTTTAAAGTATGTTTCTTCATTGACTCAATTTCCAGGTGTTTCATGTTATATCTCTTCCTGAAAATGACTTAATATCACTATTGCAACCTTATCCAGTCTCACTGAGCAGACACATACCTGTTTTGATGGGAGACGACATGCTCCTAAACTCCTTGGATTTCGGTAACAATTCATCACTGCTTCCAGACCTGGATTCCTCAGATGCAGTTTAACAGTAGAGACTCCAGTGGTAATATTTGTTTTTTAAAAAAATCATTTACCAACTGCTTACACCTTAGCCAGACACATCTTTTAAACGAAGTTGGCATCATCCAACCCATTAGATGGGACTGCGTGCTAATTCTGTCTCTAACAACTGCATTTCTAATTACTCACTATATACTGTATACTCTTCCAATTACATACTATATTATATGCTTACTAGTAGTTAGAATATTACTATACTATATACTTACATACGATTCTGAGACTAAAACATTAAACTTTGTAAAACATCTACTACATATATTAAACTACAACAGCCACAAAGGGACCATACTTTGCTAAGTAAAAGAGACTAAAAGATTGGTATTCACAGGCATCAAGCGGGATAGACAGAAATACAAAGCAGCAGAAGTTTGTGTGGCCCAGAAAGACAGACAAGAGAGGGTAAAGGTGAAAGGAGCACAATGCGTAGGATAGGATAAAGAAACCAAGCCAACAATGACAGAGAAAAAGCCAGCAGAAAGAATGAGAGAAAGAAGACCCTGTGGAAGAAGAGCCAAAGCCAGCAGGTGGAAGGATTCACTGGGAACAAGAAGAGATAATCAGTTAGCAGATTTAAAATAAATCCTCAAATTAATAAAACAAATAGTAATTCAGAGGTCAGTAACAGAAGCATCTATGGCCTCTTACTGGAAGCAGCCTAGTCTGGGCAATGTTTTATTGCTACTACAGGCCATATTCATTTTGCTACTTAGTCTGTAAAATACAACATCAAGCTTGAATTATTATAAACAACAACAATATATAAACACTTCATACTACACAATATAATAATAAACATTCAGTTCAGGCTTAAACTGACCCCTGGTTGAAAAGACTCCACGCAAAGTAATACGAAGTGACTACGAAGTAATTTTGAGCCTACTATGCACACTCATAGATATAAAATCCACAGACACAGATTCTCTTACGAAGAGCGCTGCCCAATCTATTTCCTACAAATCACACTTAGCTTAAATATTTGAGTAGTTGTGTTGGAGAGGATGTACAGGGCATTTGTTTCCTCGACTGACTGGCATGCTGCAGGATATTTTAAATTTTCAGTACAATCGATTGTTTCTTTGTAGATGTGTTTGATGTCCACTACACAGAATTGGTGACCCAGTATACTTCCTAAAATTGGTTACATGCTTAGCAAGGCCTTCTCTAGACATTCGCATACATACAAGTTCTGCTTCTTTCTGTTCTGAGATCCCTAAAGAAATAGAAAAAACAAATCATACTGATTGCACTCATGATGCAGATAGAAACAATTATTTATGGAAATAAATAAATGAAATAAGACAGAAATACCTCTTGTACCTAATAGCTGTCAGTTGTGACTGCTGCCATTCTAACATAATTACCATCAATTTAAAATAACTAATTTTCCTTTGCTACACACTTAATTGAATTAAATTCACACTAAAATCAATTTCATATTTTAGCTAAAATCATACATATTTTTATATATACACATACTTGGTTAGGGGACTTTTTAATTTCCTGTTACTTCATCTCCCTCATTTTCTTTCAGTGCATTTATTGTATTGCATCCCTTACTTGTGGACTTCCACTATATTGGTGTTATGTTATGTTGCCTTTGATGTCAAGAGCTCCACTGGTCAAGCTGCATGATGGTACTTCTTTCTAATTACCACGAGCTTTCCCACTATGTAGTTTCACACAAGGTTCAGTTGTACTCCAGCTTTCTTTAATGTACTTTCTGGTCACCTTGTCTTCAGTCTGCCCTCAAAGATTACATTTAAATCAATTTATTTTCAACAACCTGGATCTTTTGGCACTTCTAATGTTCCTCTACAGTGTTTCTGTTTTGGTTAAGGTTATTTATATCTTTCTTTCACCTAACTGAAAGGTAGAAGTGCTTCTCATAGGCAAAGAGAGACTCCTCAGATATAACTACGGTGTTTATGTCCCTTCGGCTCTGTCTTCCATCTATTTATCTTCATTGTCCATTTTATCATCTTTGACCCTGAACTTTTAGTCCCTTCCCATAACTCTCACAGCTATGAATGTACTTACAACCACTCAGAAGTTAATAGACACTGAACCAGGTCTAGAGAAAGAGTTCTTTAGCTTCACCCGTTCTAAAACCATCTTCAAAACTTTATCTTCTTCAGCTTTAAATAACAACAGGAAATGCCTCATACTTCTCAACCCTACTCTAAGCTTTTAGGAGATCAGAATATGCTGAATACCCTCGTGTCTGCATTCACATTTCCAACAAAGTACCATCACTACACCCCATTTACACATCTTCCTGAATATTTATTTCAAGAATTGATTTTTATTTTCTCATGGACTAGATCCAGTCCCTCACGTGGATATTACGTTTTTTTCACAACCTCAGCTGTTCCTGCCTCTCATCTAGTAAGTCAAATTGGTGCTCTTCCGTTCGCACCTTACC
>NC_066362.1:27990128-27992628 GCF_013377495.2 Cygnus atratus
TAATGAATACTCAAAATGCAAGCTCAAATCTACCCTGTAAAGCAATCATGTTTTTTAGCAACTATTTTGACCTTAGTGACACAAACAATTAATTCTACAAACTTAATATCAAAATAAAATTCTACATCTAATGCAGAATAATCTGTGAATGTATTTAATCAAGGATATGCTTTTTCCATGTATTATACATTCTAGTATCTAACACTGATTTTAACAGACAAGAAAAAAAATGAAAGTGAATAACTGAGAGTATGAATGTATATATATATGTATGAGAGAGAGAATGTCATAAGCCAAAATAAGCAGAAGAAACAAGTCTGAGCAGATAACAATTAGTATCATATTTTAATAATAATCTGCATTCACTTTAGCAATATTTATAAATTGATAAATATCGACAGTAAGATAAAAAGTTGCTTACGTTCTAGTCATACATCTTCAAAGCCGACCTGATGACTTGTGACAGCACCCAATCCATTTATCACCAAGTATATATTACAATATATTATAGAATACTGTCATTCTCTCTTGATACATGGTGGAGGAATAACTACCAGATTTAAGTCAAACTTCTCATTTCTATATAAAGATCAAAAAAACATAGTTCATCAAGCCAATAACAGGACTGTCCAAACTCCATATAATTCCACATAAGAACCTAATGAAGTTTATCATTTTAGCTTATTTACTTTACATGTCTACCAATTTATCATATGCTTGAACACGATACTTGAACAAGGCCATATAAAAACTAAAATTTTTAGGTTATCCCAGTGGCTCCTAGTACATAGTCTAAAATCCCTGATGTTTAGCTTTGCCCAATATGTATTCATGCCACAATGAAAACTTATTTTGTGATTTTACTCAGCCCCTATTGCTATTCTTAGGTGTTAGCATCACTTTAAGTAGCTGCCCAGCTGAAGGAAACATATTAAAAACAGCAAGCATTTACTTGCTTGCTTTAGAAAAAACTATGAAGAACTTCATTTGTTTATTTGAAGGCCAACATAAAAATGACTCAGAGAAGCCAAGATGACAATGTTAAACTATGACATTAGTACACTCTATCTTGCATGTATCTAAACAATAAAAAAATCTTAAGAATAATAACTATAGGCACTAGGTACATAAGGGTTTGCTCTGTTTTTCTACTTGTCAAAGTTTGTCTGGCAAGTCACATATAAAAAATCATATTTTAGAGAGTTACCACAGTGACAGTAATAAAAACAGGCAGCATTTTCCTCTTAAATCATATTTCAAAAGGCATCTGGTTAAAAACAGAGGGGAAAAAAAAAAGCCAAAGGAGTATAAAGATATGCCCATTATCTAAAGGACATCCTACTGCTTGTTTACTAGTGTTTATGTTTCACATCAACATATTTTATAGAAGGACTTATACATCTAACTCAAGTTGCATTTAAATCCTATGGTGCAGACCCTACCATAAAATGCCTCTTGAGTCCTATTAACTGTACCCATGGTTTTACTTTGCCTGTCTGCTTATTTAAGATCTAATCACAATTTTGAAGAAAAGATTGTCACTTCTAAGCCTGTCCCCTCAGAACCTGTCTGTTATTAGTACTCAACTGGATATTTTCATCTTCAGTTGTTATTCTCTGTGGTCTTGGCAAATGCTATCTGCTGGAATCTGTGACTGTATGGACAAATTGACTACAAATGGCTAGGACTGCTGCTTTGAGTAACGTGTAAGTGGCACATTATTCTGTTGGTATTGTTGTGTTTTAAGGTGCTTCATTTAAATTCAGGCTTCTAAACATTTTTACCAATTAAATACACTCTCAATAAAGATTTTAAAATACTGTTATAACAATCTGAACACCTGAATAAAGGTGATGGCATGCTTTTCAATTAAAACGATACTAAATTATAGAAGTAATTTTATATAATATTTGTCTAATTTAATATAAAATAGTGTATATATAGTGTGTGCATATATAGATTATATCTAGAGAGAGGTGTAAAACTGCCAAGAAATTAATGAAGACACTGAAACATGTATTTCCTCAGACTCTAACACTGTAAGTGCTAAATTGTTACAACAGAATACACTTAAATTCGAAGCAACGCACAGATTTAAGTCTTAACTTCTCGTATTTCAATCTAAAACTATTTATTTTTTCCACATTTTCTGTCACCGTCTAAAATATTTAACTATAAAAGTAGCTAGTGTACACTGTTTAATTCAGCACTAAGAATGATTCAATTTTAAGAGCTATTATGACCTGTTATTTCAGAGGCCCGTACACACGCAATTTATCCATCCTGTTAAAACGTGTTTCTATAAAAGAGGATTTTGACAATATTTTGTCTTACGAGGGACACCTCTCCTTCTGTTAAAGCAATAAATAGCTGGTGTCATAATTAAAAACCCCGGTATTTACAAGAGAAGGGGGTCAGACTCACAAGGTGATGAGGGGCCTGAGCAGATGAGGAGCTGATAGCAGAGGCTTCAGGAGGAGTTCGGGGGGCGCTGGCCCCG
>NC_066362.1:27995128-28000128 GCF_013377495.2 Cygnus atratus
AATGAACAGGAGAAGAATCATTGCAACTTCAACTATGTGTATGCGCTATAAATCAAAACACTGTACAAATTATCACAAACAAGAATGTCTCAGATAAAGTGAAAGTATATATTCTGTGAAGAAAGTTGAAAAAGCAAAATATGAGTGATTGAAAGATGTTCTGGTCAAAAATAAACAGGATGCAAAAAAAAACAAATGTGAACAGAGTTAACATAAAGGAGGGCAGCTGTTCTACCACAGTAAACAACAGCAGAAACAGATGTGTTTACGAACAAACAGCCCTTGCTAAGCACTCTTACGAACATCAACTAAGAAAAATAATAGAAACGGAATATGTGATACACATAGTGATGAATTTTACGAGACAAAAACAAAGCTAATACTCTTTTCTGAGATTAGGCAGCTAATAAGTATTCAAATTAGGCATAAATTTTACATGTACAATGTTTAAAATATTCAGAGAAAAGGGTCTGATTGCCCTTAGTAGTGATATGAAAATTCTAATGCGGGTATTCCACAACTGTGGGAGCAGGCATCCCTCTCAGATTTTTACAATATTTACTTTCAATAAAAAGACATGTATATCATAGTGGGAATCTATTTAAAACACTTCATCAACTGTATCGTTACAAGGATTTGGAAATTCGGGAAATTCAAACATTAATCCTCTTTTAGTCAAACAAAGATTTAACCAACAGCCAGGTTCATCTTTTAAAATTTCTAACGCCAGACAATAACACTAGTAAATTTGGCCAAGCGACATTAGAAGGGCAAAGGGGTGCAAATGTTAGATAATCAAAACACTAGAAAACACTGAAATTTAACAAGTAAGTTAAACCCTGTGTTTTTACATCTCTCTGCCTCTTTTATTACAATTAGCAGAGAAGGGTTAAACATCTTCCAGTTCATATTAACCAAAGGGTTTTATGTCTTGTGGATTTTGTATCCTTGCAAAGCCCTAGAGTGTAGTTCGGGCTCTGCATTTTAAGTTAAAGTGTCTGTGAGCCAGCAGAATCAGGTTTAACATAACATGACCAGTAACAGTACTCTGGCAATAGAAAACAACAAATGTGACCCAACATCTATGTACAGAGAGAATGAAACTACAGAGCATCAATACTAGAAAGGATAATTTATTTGGCAGTGAAGTAGAGGAAATACTGAAGTGTTTATACGAAGAAGAAAGAGTCTCTAGAATTTTATGTTAAAAAATAAAATGCTCTTCCAGTTGTAAAAGGGTATTTTTAAAAGCAATACTGAAACTTTGGCTTGAGGAATGCTCCGTGATGCTTGTCCACAGCACCCTTCTCACTACTGTCAGCTAAAAAAGGGTTGCTGAAAAAGGCAAGAGCACAGAATCTTTTTCTTTTCCCTTGCATATACACACACATGTACATATATGTGTATATACACATATACATGTGCAAGTGTGTGAGCATACACAATCAACTCTAAATCCTTATTAAGGTGCCTTACTAATTAAGGCACTGAAAACATCTAAACAAGGACCATCTCTCATATCTATTTATCAGTAATTTCAGTTATTGGTGGCACAATAATTTGAACCTGCTACAGATTACTAAGCAAACTAATGTACTCTTTCTTTCCTGCTTTTACAACTGTATGGGCTGTTCGCATAATAATCATAAATGTGAAGGAAATAATACACTGAGTGCTAGATCCTACGACCGAAAGTTTAGTATTTCGTATAGGACAAGAAAAAATACATAGGTCTCTGCTGACATACATTTCTACACATTCACACTTCCTAATCCTCCTCTTTCTTCCCCTCTGTCACACTCACTGCCATTTGTGAGCGTGCCTACACAGGCACACACGCACCCCCACGCTCACAAGCACAGCCATCCATAGCCACAGACTTCTGCTGCGATCCCCAAACTCCTGCTGCCAGAGGTGAGGCATAAGCCCTGCTACCAGGTACTTTAAACAAAGCTACGGGGAAAATCCGTGCTGCTCTCTGCAAGAGAGAATGAACCGTAGATGATTTTAGACTGCAGTTGCGCTGCAGGTTGAATGTTTAATTCTGCCAGGGTGCACAGGCAACCGCACACCCCAGAAAAGAAACACCGGCCCCACGAAGTTGGAAGCTGCAGCTTTACTTTCCCCCCTGCAGTACACTGCAAGTTTTCTGTGCATGTGCGCACGTGTGCATGCGTGTGTGTTTTAAGCTGGCAAGTCACTGTACAGATACTTATTCTCTACACCACTTCCCTTCTGAAACATTAAACTGACACTGGAACTGACTGCACAAGATTGCATTTTCTCTTCCTAAACAACTTGAATTGAAAGGTTACTTAGTGTAACAATATTTACTTGCAGAATTGTGTTGTTACCAAGGGTATAATGGATGGTGGCTATGCAGGTTTACGCAAGAATGAGTGAAGCATGAGGCATTAGCCATGTGTTTGACATGTTTCAAATTGCTATAATCCAGCATTAAACACACCCAGCAATTCATGCCATTTCTTGCAGCCATAATCTTGAATAAAGCGTGCACAACCACTTATTATATAAATTAGTATATGACTCCCTGTTATAGTCACAACAGTGCTTTTGTGTTTATTTTGCATCAAGATGTGGTCTTTTATTTGTACAAATAGCAGGATATAAAGATATAGCTCAATTAGAGCCCCTCACTTTATGATAGGGTGCGCTGAACGCCAGCTTTCTTTGGTTGGTTTTTCCCCACGAGGTGCAGGCTCGGCAGGCGCGCGAGTCCCCATCACGAGACCCTGCAGTGCCGGGGTGAGGCGGGGAGGACTCCTGCCCGTCCCTGGATGCCTCCCCGCACTGCCCAGGTGCTGCTTCTGGACTTTGCCCAGAGCAGAGCCAGGCTGCACGGCGTCTGGGCACGACACGTGCCCGCCTGCAGCCCCGAGGGACCAGAAGTGAGTTTGGCCTTCTTCCTTGCGTCCACAGAGAGTTTCTAACCAGTGAGGGCTGCAGGATCAACCTCTGCATTGCTTTATACCTACCTATGGCTCTTTGGGATGCTCTGATAGTGACACAGAGCTCATTTCCTGCTCCCCGTTCACCCTGTCATCTCACGAGGGACACCATCTTTGCGGCAAAGGAGCGGGAAATTCAGTAAATAAGTGCCCTGCTCATGACTTGTCAATACTTTAGATGTGGAAATCAGTAGCGGTCACCACAAGCACTCCACACGTTTACAAGTGAGAAAGACTTCCCTGCGCTGAGGCTCCTGAACCAGAGCAGCACCCACGCAGTCATAACTCAGCGCTAACGTTAAGGTGCCCATTTTTGTCTATATACAGACAGCATACACAGCACTAAATACCAGGATCTTCTCCGGGATGGTCATGTATTTACATCGTGTCACTTCCGACGACACAGCCTAAAATACTGCCTTTTAAACCTTGACTATGATGTAAAGGTGGAAATGAGGAGCTAGGCTTAAATAAGGGCAAACTTTTGTGCTTGGCTAGAATTAATTCGTCATTGACACAAGGCACAATGCATCTGAAGACTTGCATTGGTATGTTAAAAGTCTTTAATACTTAAGATTGTCTAATAAATCAAAATGCCAAATATGAAGGACATAACTGAATGTGTGAGAGCAAAAAATTAGACCAGCTAAGAGAATATTTGTAAAGGTATGGTTTTTTTTTTTTAACTTTATCTGAAACATTTAGCTTTCAAAGCTTGAGTTAAGCAGAGCTATAAATTACTCCACTGAACATTTTTTAAATATGTAAGTAAATGAATATGACTGAAACACTAATTAGGTCAACTGCTATTGAAATACTGTAAAATAAAGTACCTACATAAACAGGTTTAATATACTATTATCTACTCAAATAAGCTTTCTCTGTAAAAATGCAAAGTATGCTCAAACCTTGTGTTGAAAGGTATTTCAGGAAAACTGAACTTTCAGTTGTGATTAGAGCACATATCTTAGCACAATCAGAAAGAATACATATCGTATCTGCCTTAGTAAGCTGTCAGCATCTTTGACAAAAAACAAAAAAAAGATTTTTCGCAGTAAAAAAGTAATCTCCTCCAAGCCATTTGAATCATTTGACTATTTCAAATATCCTGATGAGTGAAGATGGCAGTTGTAAGTAAAGTAACAGTTCAAAAATGGCTAAAAAGGGCACTAATAGGATAGACAGCATATGGATCACAAAACAGAAAGCCATGGTATTGTAAAGAATTCAGGCTGTATTACAGAACTTTTCAGAGGGCACTTGTACAGTGGGTCTCCGAAGGCCGTTTTCGAACACGCACTTACTATGAAATCGACAACGGGATTTTTAAAAAATGCACAGAAGAGATTTATTCACGGTAGAGAAGATCCAGCAGCTCAGCCGCACACCCCCAGTGCCAGGTAGAAGACGAGCGGATCCTTCCTGTTGCACTCTGCATAACAGGTGCACTCAGCAGACATGAGAGGGTTTTAAGAAATTAGATGAATATATTTGCACTAAAGTTAGCTTTCACTGAAAACACAAACATCACCTAAAATATTTAGCTCCATAGTGTAAGCCACAATCTTGCCCACTGTCTGTGTATTATGGTAGTTATACATCATGTTTAAATGAGCATCCTTTTATCTGACTGTTGCAAACAGTTGGAAAAAGGTATTGAAGGTAGAGTATCACATTCAAACTAAAAGCTACCCTGCATTATAAAGGCTGCATCTTTTCCTTTCATGCCATCTCAGTTCCTCAGGACTAATAAAAATACTAGGTCAGTGCTGGGCACAGTAATTTATCTGCCTTCTAAAATTCAGGAAGATGCTGTTGCACTCACACGATTATTGAACAACAGTTCACTTCCCCAAAGAACAATTAATTTCCAACTGCTATTTATTTTCACTTGGTGGAAAAAAAAATCCCTATGAAGGCCCGTGTTATCTATATGAGTGGTGCATACAATATTGTAAAACGCGTACCTTAAACATAGGATAGTGGCAAAAGCCTGCAAGAGTGTGTTACCTACAGCCCACACAGAAATGA